>NW_020291891.1:0-51874 GCF_003184865.1 Aspergillus homomorphus CBS 101889 | reverse complement strand
GCTCCCGGCGCGGCGCGCAAAAACAGAAGGGGAAATCTACACTCCCATCCTATTGAATAGGATAAGAGGCTGTCAGCCGGTCGACCTGGGTCAAGGAGAATTTCTTTGCTTTCGACCAATACCAGCGGGCATCGAGGAGGTAACAAGAGCACTGAGATTTATCACCTCTTCCTTAACGTCGCTGTTCTCGCTGTAATTATGATTAACACGCCTTTTTTGGCAGTAATATGTTCATCCCCATGTATATCATACATAGAGCAAAAGTAACAGATATCATAGCTCATAACCAGGCCTTGATCATGGGGACCTGGTTGTAAATGTCATTCCATCCGCTGGCTTCCCACCCAGAGCCCGGTCCGGCACGCCCAATGACCCCTAGAGCACCAGCCAGCCAAAAAGATGCACCCACCGCAGCAATAGTATTTACAGCCCACCACATTCTCTTTTGTCTTCGAACTCGTTGTTCGCTTTCACTATAACCCAGGTAGCCTTCGAGTGAACCATTTTTTACACCGCGCTGCTTCCGAATGGTCGCAACTTTCCAACCCATCCAAGAGGCCCACCCACCGACGAAATGCCACACTCCAACAGCAACAAAGACCAGATAGTATATGTTCCAGAAGATCGGGGACCGTGCAATGCCGTGAGCAACATAGCCAAGTCCAACTCCTGAGCTTCCGCCGTCAACCAGGACCGGAGCGATGCGATTGACGAGGACATGCACACCAAGTAGTGGAATGAGTGAATAGCCCAGGCGAGCCTGTAGACTCATTCGTGGCCAGAACGTGAGAGAAGATCGCTGCGACCGAGTTTCCGCGCCGTAAAGTCGGGCCCGCCGTGAAGACCGGATGTTACGAAGGGCAATCCCAGACAGAATATGCACCAGAATTGGTACGGTGAGAACGACATGTTCAAGTGACGGGGATTGGTAGAAAGGCCTGGTGAGCAGCAGATAGTTTTCACTTGCGCTCACCGAGCGGGTCATGAGAGGAAGTATTGAGGTATTGGTGAAGTGCAGAGCAAGAAACAAGCTAGGTGGGTACGTCGAATATCGTTGAAATGCAGTCACTGGATAATGGTTGAGAAGCAGAGGATCAGTTCACGCAGGCTTATATGCGATAGAAGCGAAAGATACGGGCAGTCGGGGAGCCATACACCATGAATCCCAACTATGTCCGCGGAGACCCAGAGTCACAGATGACGCTGCGCTCGTGTTCACCCGCAGTGACTCTTGGGACTGCGCGTGCAGCTTGGGAGAATATTCGCTACTTTCAAGATCTGGAAACCCATCCTCCACTGGAGAAGGGTCGATTTCCCGCATAGAGATAACCGAGCGGGTGTCGATGTTTTCTGGCTTGTGTGGAAGGCTGTCTGGGGCGGAGGCCATGGCAACAACAGCACCGAAGGATAGGTCAAGAGAGTGCGCGAGAGAAAACAGGGAGTAAGGAGTCAAACTGGTTCAGCTCATTATTTCCAAGGACTAAATGTGAACGTTTCCTGGGACAGTGAGAAATTGCGAAAGAGGGAAGAACGGACTCTGGGAATTTGGAACTTGGAAGCTGGGATGATATTACAGGACTATATAATGCACATAATTTGAAGTTGAATGATTGGATCGATGGTTATGTGTACTAAGCTAGAACCCCATGATCTGTAATTTTAACAGAACGAGAGAGGTACTGTAATTTTTGTGACATGGCACTGTAACTAACACTTATGCAATGTCAGAAAGTAAGCTTCGACAACAACCTTCCGAACACTTCCCTCTCAGTGTCAATAGATCTCAAAAATTATACTTAGCAGTCCTCCCAGCTAGCTGAACTCCCTAGTGAATCAGAGTGTATCGTCCTTACGATCTCATCATCTTGTTTGAAGATGGCGCCTGCAAGTGCCCGCGACACCCTCTCCTTCCGGGTCATAATCCGGGAAGCTAGAGCTATCGAAGATAGAACTTTTTTCTGACAGAAATCTCCTACATAGCGCGGCTTTACCAATCCTGCCCCCAAGGTTCGATCCCACCCGATACTAGGCCCCGCCTCATCTCAGCTTTTGTTGACGTGGTCTCGCGTTCTCTTTTCACCAGACTGAATCGGCGCGCTCCGCTTTAAACTCTTTCACCTGCACCCTATGCAACAAATCCTATTCTCGTCACCCTGAATACGAAGCCCATATATCATCGTATGATCATCAGCATCGCAAGCGTCTGCAGGATCTCAAACAGCTTTCACGAGACCCGAACGCTGCGGAGAAGGCAAGAAGAGCGGAGCGGAAGGCCGATGCGGAGGCCGGCTTGAGGGTTATAGGCACCCCTAATAGTGGCTCTTCTGTCATCGGAGCAGGTAGCGGGAATAACCATAGCTTTGGAGGCGGGGGAGGTTTCAAGAAAGGAGGGTTCAAAAGTTCCTTCACGTCAGTCAAGGGACCCGTCGGCCCTGCTGCACCTACCAAGAAGAACGTTCTAGGAGGGGACGACGATGATCATGACGACTCCGCTACCCCAGAATCAACACATACAAGCAATCGCATTCGAAGTACGGCAGCGAAACGGTCTAGTTCTCAACATAGACTAGAGGAGAGCGACACTGATTGTGAAGTTGCCGACGGGAATTACTACGATCCAAGTCATCCTACAGATTGCTATCGTGGATGTGCCGGAAGTAGAAACGAGCTCCAAGCTGGAATAGCAATCGTTTGAAGAAAAGAGACGCCTTGAGAATCATGAGGGTTGTAATTATGTAGGGGGTGGGTGTTGCTTGATTGATGGTCTACTTGTTCCGTCGGTTGGGATCTTGGTTTAGCAAATTCCTGGTCTTTCTTTCCACCATAAGTAGCCAAGTCAGTTTCACGTGATCTTCCGACATGCATAGAACAAGGGTATCATCGCTTGTTCAGGTGTATCTTGATGGTGAAACAACCACAAGTGGGGTTGTTCAGAGAATTGCGTTAAAGCAAGGACCCGATGTTTAACAATGCAAAATGGAATTGGTTCTGTTGTATAGTCGTACAAATTTCAGGTCAAATAGTAAGGCAAGACGAGATGGAATATTGGGTGTGACTGGCAAGAATCATGGGATGCTAGGCACACAAGCCTTTGTTATCAGTGGTTGCTTCAACACCGCCTTTTCTTCATGTACTGGTCATATACACGGAGTTACCTCACAGGCGCAGCAGCTTGGCAGCCTGGTTGACAATGGTGTCCTCCTGGGGGAAGCTCATCTGCTCCAAGCCAACGGCGTAAGGAGTGGGAACCTCGGCACCGGTGACACGAACAGCAGGAGCAGTCAGGTAGTCGAAGCCATACTCCATGGAGAGAGCAAGAATTTCGGAAGCAACACCGAACATGGGAAAGCCGGACTCGACACACATGAGACGGCCGGTCTTCTTGAGAGACTGAATGATGGTCTCCACGTCAAGAGGCTTGACGGACCGAAGGTTGATGACCTCAGCCTCCACGCCGTACTTCTGCTTGAGCTGAGAAGCGGCGTTGAGCGACTGACCCACACAGCGAGAGAGGGAAACAATGGTGAGGTCCTTGCCAGGGCGTTCAATCTTGGCCTTGCCAATGGGAAGAACGAAGTCGTTCTTCTGAGCGGCCTCGCTCATAGGGAAGGCCTGGCCGTACAGGAGCCTATCAAACTGTGTCAGGGATGATAGAATCCTGTGTATTGATCATTAGGGGGAGAACCTACTCGTTTTCCAGCACAACAACGGGGTTAGGGTCACGAATAGCAGCCTTTAGCAGGCCCTTGGCATCTTCGGCGCTCCAGGGGGCAACAACCTTCAGACCAGGGATGCTGCCATACCATGCAGAATAGTCCTGAGAGTGCTGAGCAGCAACACCAGCAGCGAATCCGTTAGGTCCGCGGAACGTGATGTTGCAAGGCTGAATTCCTCCGGACATGTAGTGCGTCTTGGCGGCGGAGTTGATAATATGATCGATGGACTGCATGGCAAAGTTGAAGGTCATGAACTCGCACTTGGCGGGGCAAAGGTAGGTTAGTTGAAGCATTCGCGCGTAATGATTAGATACCTGAAGCTCTTCATCAATGGAGACTCACAATGGGGTGCAGGCCAGCAAGGGCAGCGCCGACAGCGAGACCAGTAAAACCAGCCTCCGTAATGGGGGTGTCGATAACTCTCTTCGGGCCAAAGCGGTCAAGCAGACCTCTTGTCACCTTGTATCTGTATCGGTTAAACTATGTCAGTTTCATGATTTGTGAGCGATGGTTGATGATAGAAGGGTCGCCGTACGCTCCGTTGTACTGCGCGACCTCCTCCCCCATAACGAAAGTTTTCTCATTGCCCTCGAGCTCCTCGGCGAGCGCTTCGTTCAATGCATCACGAACTGTGACCTCTTTGGCACCGGTTTCGGTAGCGTAGCCCCGGAGGCGCAGGACGGAAGGTGCGCAAGCAGTTTGCGAGAAAGCCGGGCGAAGAGGAGTCGAGGAAAGGCGCGAGGAAAGCAGACGAGCTGCTGGGCGGAAAAGTCGGGGAGCAGCCATGGCCGAACTGGAGGGTTTGATGAAAAGATTAGGAGAAGTGGTCAATGGTGTACGATATGCAGATGAGGAAGACAAACTAGAGAAAGCAACCGGGCAACACCTTTAGAGCCTCGTAACTTATTCAACACGGGAATCTTCCGTTCAATGAGAGATGTGGTTTTTGGTGAGAGCTTCGAGAAAGACTGTTGGGCCCTGGGCTGCCTGACTAAGCTAAGATTCTCACCGGCGCCTTCTTCCGTTCCGTGCAAATCCGCGTGACTGCCGATAAGGAGACTGCCGGCGATAAGCGACCTCCGGAGTAGTGACTCCCCGGAGTGTTATATCGACGGAGGACAGTAAATACCTCTCGGACGACGGAGTACTACAGAGTATCATAGGATTTTTCCAGTAGTGCGGGCGCCGAATCTATCGGCTTCACTTCCACTCACTTCTACCTGGGACAGATCAAAATGCCATATATCCTGTTTGCGGCAGCAGTGCTGCTGCTGTCGCCTTCTCTGTTTACCTCATCCGTCCGCGCAGCACAACCCTCAGCTCCGGAACCTGTCGCGGCCCCATTACGCGATCTGACTTGGGGGCAACTCAACTTTCTTCATACTACAGATACTCATGGCTGGCTGGCCGGTCACCTACAAGAGTATGCGATTTGAATACCCTTCGTCTGGCTTTGTCAAAAAGGTTCTTACTGATCGAGTATCTATGTGACAGGCCGTCTTATGCGGCAGACTGGGGGGACTACGTCTCTTTTGCCGCCCGCATGCGCGAGAAAGCCGAGTCCGATGGTTCAGATCTGCTAGTAATTGATACAGGGGATCGAGTCGAGGGTAATGGTTTATATGATTCTTCGGAGCCCAAGGGCGTCTACCTTTCCGAGATCTTACGCCACCAACATATTGACCTTCTGTCTTCGGGCAACCATGAGCTGTATAAAAGGACAACGTCTGCGGCAGAGTTCTTTACTACGATTCCGAACTTTCGTGGTAATTACCTAGCATCAAATATCGATATTTTACACCCAGTACTCAATGAATTCGTTCCTTTGGCCCCTCGCTTCAAGAAGTTTACCACCCAGAATCAAGGGATTCGCATCATCGCCTTCGGCTTCATATTCAACTTCAAGAATAATGATAACAACACTCATGTTCGATCTGTGGAGCAGACAATCAAAGAAGAATGGTTCCAAGATGCCATTAGAGACGAAGATGTGGATCTCTTCCTCGTCATTGGTCATGCCCCTGTTCGCTCCGATGAATACAATGATATATATCGGGAGATACGCGCTATCCGATGGGACACACCTATTCAGTTCTTTGGAGGGCATTACCACATTCGAGATTATGTGCGGTATGATTCTAAAGCCTATGGGCTAGCGAGTGGCCGATTCATGGAGACCATCGGCTTCATGTCGATTGACGGGTTATCCACTAGCAAACACCACTTTAAGCCCGCCCTCGCAGCGCCTAAATTTGGTCGGAAGTATATCGATAACAACTTGTTCTCATTTTATCACCACACCGGTCTGGACGAGACCACATTCCCTACAGAACATGGCCGGAACGTATCATTGCTTATACAACAATTCAGAAGCGCCCTCAAGCTGGACACATTACACGGTTGTGCCCCAAGAGATCTCTGGATGTCCCGCGTCAAGTACCCCCATAGGAACAGTATATATACATGGCTAGAGGAAGAAGTGCTCCCTGCTTCTCTGAATGATGAATCTCGTACTGGAAAGCCGGCACTTGCCATCGTGAATACGGGAGCTATTCGCTTTGATATCTTCAAGGGACCATTCACTCAGGACACCACGTACATTATCTCTCCCTTTTCGAGTGGGTTTCGTTACGTCAAGGATGTGCCTTACGACAGAGCGAAGTTCTTGGTCGAGGTACTCAATAAACAGCCTCAAATAATGACTGCGCAGCGTCAACACATAGACCTACCGACCTGGTCACTCGCCCCTCCTGAGCAATCAAAGCCTGCAGATGATGCAGCCGCCCCCTTCGTCAAGAGTTCATATACTGGTTGGTCCGCTGCAGGTTTGCTTACCGATCAAGCCTTGCTTTCAGTCAATGGCTATGCCAGGCCTGATCTAGTCCCTGGGTATACTACCACCGATGATGCCGGCACTGATGGTGATGATACTGTCCATTCCCATCTTACCTTTTATCGGGTTCCGAATTGCATTCAGTCCCTGGTAACTCCAAACGGGTCTGACGAGCTAGAAACGGTGGACCTGGTCTATATTGACTTTATAGAGCCTTATGTAGCTCTGGCGGCCAAGTTTGCGGGGCTCGATGTTGACTTCTCGCAAGATAGTGACGTCTACATGCCGTCTACTAATCTGACAAGCCTAATCCTGAACTGGGTGAAAACGAATTGGGCTTGTGACGACGCGTCATCTGAATCTGAGTAGTGTTCGTAAGTAGCATGCATGGCAACGAGGCCAGACTCTGTAACGCTCTTTTGTTTTCTGAGCCACGAAACCTTAGGTAGTATAAGCTTCTATAGAATGTCCAGAATCATGACTGCCTTGTCTCCCCATCTTATCTATGCCTAGAATAATCAATTACTTGACTGGCTTTTAGCTTACTTTAGGTCCTTGGTCTTCCTGAAAAGAAATCTTCACCATGCGGCTTACTATGCTTTATTGGACTTTAGGCAAACACGATCTTGATGGTGATGAAAAGCCAAACTGGATGGAACATTAGTAGTATACATGAGCTAAACACTAGCTAGCTTTTCAGCGTCGTGAGTTGAGGCCAGCATTCTACACCCCCTTTCAATGTTGCGATAAGTAAATTGAGATCACGAAATTCAATCCTCAGCCTCGTACCGAAGCAAGCCTTTTCCACTGCGGAAACCACTCAGTGTTTCCTGCACACCAGCCAAAAGCTCTGCACCCTCGCTGTTCCAGCGCCATTTGAGCTCTTCCACGGGGATATCCTTGAACTTGCCTGCTCTTGTCAACTGTAACACATCGTTGATCGTGTTCTCCTTGAGTTGTGGGTTCTTGTCGCCCCATTTGCTGACCCAGAACCCATTAAAGGCAAGGTTCTTGAAAATAAGGAGGCCCGACGGCAGTGCAACCGGCTGCTTCGACATGGCTCCATAAGTGACCAGGTGCGAACCCGGTGCGAGAGTTTTGGCCAGTGCAGTCGCGCTTTTACCGCCAACGCAGTTCAGCGCCAAACGAATAGGTTCTCTCCCCTTGCGTGTGAGTTCATGCACAAGATTCTTGAATTCACCAGACAGCAACTCGGCTTCCGTCACTACCGCCGTCGCACCCAGATCACGCAGTTCCTGCTTCAAATTCTCAGTCTCTTCGGGCGTCTTCCGTTCCCGTACGACGTTGAGTGTTTTGATACCCCATTCCCGCGCCAGCTGGATAGCAGCTCGTCCAACACCGCTGTTAGCTCCATTCTGAATCAACCATTCTTCTCCAGTACGCATCCAATCCCAGTCACAAAAATCCTTGATCATCCGGTACGCTGTCACAGGATTTACGCTGACGGTACTGACCTGAAGCGGAGTTAGGCCTTCCTTGTCTTCGATCTTGATTAACTGCGACTCGTCCATCTGTGCATGAGTGCGCCAAGTGCCTTGTCCAGTCTGCTTCATAACCACCCAATCCCCTTTCTTGATGTTGGTGACATTGGAACCAGTGGAGATGACCTCAAACGCGCCTTCATTGCCGGCAACCGCGCAAGGCGTTTGTGTACCAAGAGATGTCTCGAAGGGTGGCCTACTCGGATAGACGCCCTGGATCTGGTTTACGTCGGCTGGATTTAGCGGCGCAGCAAGCAGACGAAGATTGACTTGAGTCCCATGTGGGGCGGATATGGAATGCTTGTGAAGCCTAGATCAACACATTAGACTCACGGTCCCTACATCCGTATATTTTCGAAGATCCAGGAAAAGCTCAGGGTATTGATCTACTTACTGCAGAACATCCTTTGGCTCCCCGTAACGAGAATAAATAAGGGCCTTAGCTTGAGTGTAGCCGTAGACGGAAATCCATCTTCTGCTTTCCAATGGGTGACGGCAGCTGACCCCCCGCCATTCGTGCTGCGTCACCGCAGTGGACGGCGCAAGGTTTCTGAGTCTGGAAATCGGCCCTCCGGCACGGCCGCGGCAAGCACCCAACGCTGACCGTCTCAAACCGGTGGAGATCATATTGACAGGCCTGTGTTATCCTGTGTTGTACAGAGTTGGTCCTCGCGTCAGGTGATATCGCAAGCGAGTATGAACTGCGTGTTCGATTCTCTGGGAGAAAGTAGGGTTGGGGAGAGCGAAAGGAAGAGAGAGCTTGTGCATGACGTCGTTCCTCCTCGGGCCGACGGAAAGGGGGAGACGCCGTTTCGGGTATGGCTTTTCTAGATATACGGTACCTTGTTTGAATGGGTACCTATCTAGAACGTCCGAGGTCCTTTCCTTTGCCTTCCTCATTCGAACCGGTGTTTCTAAGTAAATTTACTATCCCAAACTCAACGACGAAGCAGTAGGACTCACCAATGGGGTACGTTTGTCCAGAGTCGGAGCTGTCAAAGGTAGGGTATGTATCCACCAATACGGAATATTTACGCTCACCGCTCGGTGCATCCTGGGGGTTATTGCCTACTTTTTAGTCTCCGCCTCCCGATCTTACTTTCTACTTCTACTCCGCGTTCGCTCAGTCTCCTACGCTGGATTATACTAAGAACTAAATGTCCCTCTTGCGCGAAGCAGAGAGATGCATCGCCAATCAGAGCTCTTGCGCTGCTCTGAATGCATTGACTAGCACATTGTGTCACCCGAGCCAATGGCAGAATCAAGTCAAAGAAGCCGATATCCGGAGAGCAGAAGGTAACCACCAACATTTGACTACACCACGCTAGAGGCTTACCCGTCATCTCTCCACCCTCGAGTAGGTCAACCCAGATCGCGAATCGACGGCCGACTAGTAGTCATTAAGGACAACATCTGCACACGCGACCTCCCAACCACATGCGCTTCGAGAGCTCTAGACACGTTCATCAGCCCATTCAACGCTACTGTCGTGCAACACTTGGAGGATGCTGGAGCCATCGTGGCCGCCAAGGCCAATCTTGACGAATTTGGGATGGGATCCCACTCGGTGAATTCTACTTTTGGTCCGGTCAGGAATTTGTACCGCAATCGCAATGCAGAGGATCTGTCGGCCGGCGGCAGCTCGGGAGGCAGTGCAGTGGCTGTTGCTACAGAACAATGTTACACGTATGTGCGTCTCTTTGGCACTTAAGATTTGTGAAAGGCGTTTTCTAACAATGATGCAAATACAGAGCATTGGGTACTGACACGGGGGGCTCTGTTAGACTTCCTGCCGCCTACACGGGGGTTGTGGGCTTTAAGCCTTCTTACGGACTGATATCCCGTTGGGGGGTAATTGCATATGCAAATTCATTGGATACGGTTGGTATACTCGGAAGGGAAGTGTCTAGAGTACGTGATGTCTTTGGTATGCGTTACTTGTGACTCCACATCGTGTCACCTGAAAGACTCGCTAACTCTTGCAGACATCGTAAATCAGCACGATCCGCGTGACCCAACTAATCTATCCCCTGATACTCGATCACGCATTTATGCCCACCTCAAAGCACCTCGCCTCGAGTCTCGCATGACGAGACAATCCCTCAAAATTGGTGTCCCAGTTGAATACAACATCTCTGAGCTTGCTCCTTCTGTGCGACGGGCCTGGTCTCGTTCACTGAATTACATGCTCCAGCAGGGACATTCCGTTCACTCGGTATCTCTCCCAACAACTAAGCTTGCCTTGTCAGCGTATTACGTCCTTGCACCCGCTGAAGCGTCTTCCAACCTGGCTAAATACGATGGAGTCCGTTATGGAACGAGCTTTGATGGTAACCACTGTGACCCTCAGAATAACAGCTATCTCTACGCAAGAGCGCGAGGCGAAGGGCTCGGCTCTGAAGTCAAAAGAAGAATCTTACTTGGAGCATTCAGTCTCAGCGCTGGCGCTATGGACAACTACTTTATACAGGCGCAGCGCATCCGACGTCTCGTACAGCGAGATTTCAATGCGGCCTTTGTGGCTACTCATCCACTGATGCCTCGTCGACGCGATGGAGGTGATGTGGAACCCGAGAAGAGTCAAGCTCAAGTTGATGTTCTGATATGCCCGACGGCACCGTCTTCGCCGCCAACACTGTCGAGCCTTATGGGCGAAAGGGCGAATCCCTTGGATGCTTACACAAATGATGTTTTCACGGTGCCTGCCAGCTTGGCAGGTCTCCCGGCTGTCTCGGTACCCGTAATATTAGAAAGCACCGAGAGCTTGGCCGGCGTTCAGATAATAGGCCAGTATGGCGATGACGCACTAGTCTTGAAAGTGGCCGAATTACTCTCCGGTAAGCGCTTCTAGAGATCAATTTAAGATGTGATAGACATCAGTTTCCCACGAAAAGAACCTTTGTGATGTCATCTCAGACTTGATGGTTGCATCAAAGGAGAAGCCACTCGTGACTCGTGGACCCGACGTAGTACAGTATGCAAAGTCTTCATGGGGGCACAATGATGATTCCAGTCATGGTCGTAAGAAGATCTAGGCACTTGCATCCAGTGCCGAGTAGTCTCATGCGACATGCAAATCAAGGGCTTAGGGACTTGCTTTAAGTGCAATGATCACAATGGGTATGGTCAGGGTTCAAATATGACATAGCATTGTTCACGACATTTCCATATCTCCATCGCCCGCCGCGGTTTCTGGCGCTGTAGTCAATTGCATCTCTGGATTTGGGGTACCCGCAGTATCAAGGCTCATCGCATCTTCAAAAGCGATATGGCCGGGGTCATTTTCACCGACACTGGCGGGCTCCGGGGTAACGGCGTTCGCCAGATTCGCATCATGAACTCCAGAACTGGGGGGTATAGCAGATTCGTACGCGGCCTCTACGCCCCCCTTTAGCACATCCGAGCCCCCAATAACAGTTCCAGTACTGGAGCCATCTAGTTCAGCGGTTCTGACGACATTGCCGTCCACACCGCCCCAGGCGCACATTGCTTCCACTTCATCAACAATATCA
Organism: Aspergillus homomorphus CBS 101889; assembly: GCF_003184865.1. Classification (NCBI taxonomy): domain Eukaryota; kingdom Fungi; phylum Ascomycota; class Eurotiomycetes; order Eurotiales; family Aspergillaceae; genus Aspergillus; species Aspergillus homomorphus. Next base: position 40,311 of record NW_020291891.1, on the reverse strand, counting down.
GCAACAACATCTTCGACTATTTGTTCGTTGAAGCGCTCTCCTATTCCGTACACTGGTTCGTCATTTTCAGTTTCAGCTGGCGGGCCAAACCACCATGGACCTTCGAAGCGGCATTCAACAGCCCCTCCACCATAACAACTGACAGCAGGGTAGTAACCAATCATTCCATCGTCTGCGTTCTCTCGTTCACCAATTCCCAAATTATTGGTGCCATTGGCCAATCTGCTCGCTGGTGGGAGAAAGGCATACAGCTCTTTGAAGGGCGTGCCCATCTTGACTCCGTTCTTGAATATTGTGATACTGGAACCAGGAAGGGTACGTAAAGATGCATCTTCACCATTGAGTGGCGAAGGCGGACCGAACGTTGGCGTTTCTTTGAGGTTGAACGCATAATCTCGCAACTGTTTCGTGGAGAATACGTTCGATTGCTGCCAGCAAAAATCGGACTTGTAGTGGAACGGGATGCGGTCACGTATGATGTTTGTGATGAAGGACGGATTGAAACTCGTCCTCGAAGCATCGCCGTCGGCATTGGGTTCATATGTGCCTTCAACGATTCTTTTGTGAAGTGCCAGAGGGGGCAATGTGATCAGAAGCCCAATGACATCCCCTTCTCGAATAGATTCCCCCTTGGGGAAAAAATATTCACAGCGCATGCGATTCACCACCTCGCCATTTACATCACGAATACCGTAGCCATAGCAGTCAATTCCAATATTGACATCGAGATCAGCCTCCCTTCGGGCGAATCCGAGCCGGACATGGCCTCGTGCCGTTACGCCAGGATTTCCTGATGTGATGGATTGGGGCTCATTCAAAACACCACTTACTATGCGCGCCTCGTAATAATATGACCCTTCTCGCGCGCACACGTTAGCTCGCGCGGTATGCCATGGCTCGTTGGTCGTTACCGCACGAGCATCTTCGCTGAAGAGAATCGCAGCCGGCGAGTCTTCAAAACTGAACCGAGCATGATAAGGTGAGACATCAGTTTGTCGATATTTGATGTGTGGAAAGCCCGGGTCGGCTATTGCATAGCTATAATGGAAGCCATTCTTGTTCGTAAGCTTGTCGACAACCTCATAAAAATCCCAGCTCTGACCGATTATTTCTGATCTTTTCCTGTTGACAAAATTCATTTGTCGGGGCTGCGGAGGTAACAAGTCCGAGGCACGGGGTTCGGCAAGTAACAAAGGTCGTAATATACTTAATTCCGAGCTCGGAAGCGCAGTGCTCGGAACAGCAACGGCCCTCTTTTTGGCGGGTTGTGTTTCTTGATCCAAGCCTTTGGCATCGCGCTTCTTGCGACTGTCTCGTTTTGTGCGTTTCGACCTCGTACCATCGGCCTGTGCGGATGCGTTGCTAGGCGGCGCAGGAGAGGACCTGACATTCGTGTCTGCTAAGGTCCCGCCGAATGATGTGCCCACAGAGGACATGGTTGGAGAGTCCACATTGAAGGGGAGCGCGGAACCTGTTTGTTGCGTAGATGCCATTGCTGCAAGGAGTCTCGCAATATGAAGGCAGCTTGGGGTGAGATACTGTCGCAAAAGTATTAGGGAGGGTCCGTATGGAATCCTCCTTCGGCTGGAGTCGCATTAGATTCTTTGAGTCTTATATTGAGGATATTCGTTGTGACAGCCAGAGTAGGTTTGCTAACGTCCATTCATCCAGGTGGCTCGTTGGGGTGCACTGGCGACTGTAATCGAGGGACCATGACTTGTTAGATGCATGACAGGATTGCAGAAGCAAAGCATAAACCCAAATACGTTGAAATATTGAAGAGCGAACAAGACGCAGGTTCCCACAGGGTGCTAAAGTATTGTACCAATACACGGAGCTAGCAGTGCTTTATTGAATGTCAGGAGCGACTTACCCTTGATGTTGACAAACAGACCAGGCTGTTTGTTCTGTATAGGTTGTTCCGAGATTTCTGAACTAAGCATTGAGTCTGGAGAGATTTAACTTGTCACCGCTGAATATTGATGAGATTGGCCTGACAGTATTCAGGGGACAAGCACAATTTTCGAGACTACAGGTTCTTCGACGGTCAAGTTGCCAGGGCGGAAAGTGATCGAATGAGACAGCCTTTGGAAGCGGTGAAATAGGTTATGCCGGCAATTCTTCAGACAGAACTTGGAATGTTGTTTGAGAAGAGAAGAGGGGCAGAGGCGGTAAGCTAGAATAGCCACTATTGGTACAAGATCTTAGGCGGTCGAAGCACAAACACGGCAAAAAGGTGAAAAGGTCACATGATCATGAAATTTACACACATTTTGTCAGAATGATATAGAGAGAGTAACACTCGCTCCATGCGTGTTGACCTAGCGCATCGACTTCTTTTTCTATATTCTGAGAGAATCAGCACGTATTCGACTTTCCCAGCGAAAGTCCAAAGTGTCCCACCATGCCTAAAGCAGCGTCTTCTCGCTCCGCCGCCGCTCGCCGGCACAATCCTCTGGCTGAGGATATGTTAACACCAGCGGGCCATTTGAGAACACAAGCAACCAAAAAGGCCAATCGCAAGTCCCGTCAAGATGAGGATCAGGAAGACAGCGAGAGATTTATCGATGCAAAGATGTCTCGCAAGATCTTGCAAATCGGGCAGGAATTGGCGGAGGAGGATGCCGCAGAGCGAAAAGTCTCAATGGGTTCCGCTACAGACAAGCTGAATACTGCTTTTGACTTCGAGTCTCGGCTGGATGACGAAGAGTTGCTCTCTGATGACGAGCAGTTTCAGGACGAGCAATGGGACGATGTGGAGGAAGTAGAAGAAGTGGTATGTTCCTCGGCCGTTCTCTGTCCTCTGGGGATCAGAGTAATTGTGTATATACTAACTTATTCACTTAGGAGGTCGACCCTAACGACCTTGACATGTTTCATAAGTTCGTTCCAGGAGGAGATGAAGATCCCATTTTCAATCCCCGTGATCCGAACGCCGAGGGTCAGACTACGAATCTTGCCGACTTGATCCTCGAGAAGATCGCAGAACATGAAGCCAGGCAGGCCGGCGAAGGCGGACAATTCATTCAAGGTGGAGGGCTGCCAGAAGATGCTGTGCAGATCCCTGCGAAAGCGGTCGAAGTTTATGAGAAGTGAGATTTTTTATTCAGGCCTTACGATGTACCTCCCCATGCTAACAACAAATTAGGGTCGGAATGATTCTTTCTCGCTACAAGTCTGGTCCCCTCCCGAAACCATTCAAGATTCTCCCGTCTGTTCCCAACTGGCCCACTCTTCTGTCGATCACTCGCCCAGAATCTTGGTCTGCCAACGCCGTTTATGCCGGTACAAGAATCTTCATTTCCTCGAAGCCTGCAGTTGCACAGGAATTTATCTCGACAGTATTGCTTGATCGTGTGCGTGAAGAGATTCACGAGACCAAGAAGCTCAACGTTCATACCTACAATGCCATGAAAAAGGCACTTTACAAGCCTGCTTGCTTCTTCAAGGGGCTGTTGTTTCCTTTGGTCTCGAGCGGAACATGTACCCTTCGTGAGGCCCACATTGTCTCCTCCGTCATTGCTCGGGTTTCAATTCCGGTTCTGCATTCGGCGGCTGCTTTGCTTCGTATGTGTGACCTTGCTGCGGAACAGTCCCTGCGATCTTTAGAGAGTACTGGTGCGGTGAATGTCTTCATCCGCATCTTCTTGGAGAAGAAATACGCGCTCCCATACAAGGTCATTGATGCGCTCGTCTTTCACTTCCTGCGATTCCGCGCAAACGAAAATGCGGACGAGTCGATGATGACTGACGTCCCTAGCCGTGACGCCAAGGCGTATAAACTTCCTGTTCTGTGGCACCAGTCGTTGCTCGTGTTCGCCCAGCGCTATCGCAACGATATTACTGAGGATCAACGAGAGGCTCTCCTAGATTTGCTCTTGGTTCGAGGTCACAAGGACATCGGACCCGAGGTTAGGCGTGAGTTGCTCGCCGGTAGAGGAAGAGGAGTTGTTGCCCCTGATCCGGAGCGACAGGGTGCAGTCGATGCTGGAGACGATACGATGGATGTCACATTGTAGTCACATCGCCATGAAGTTTTGTCTCTGGGATGACTCAACCTTCTGCATTTAGCTATGATATGATCACGGGTCGTGACCGGCATGGGCGTTATCTGGGGGCATTCGATTTGGCACATGATCTTATTTTGGTTTTTTTTTTTTTTTTTCTTTTTTTCTTTGCTCTCGGTCTTTCGCCAACATTCACAAAAATCATATTCGCATCTGATGGTCGTATCCACGCTCTGAATATAAATACATCGATCAAAGAATGGTCTAGTAGACAGATCTAGTACTTTTGCAGATTGAACGCATGAGTGTAAATACCTAGCTTGACTATGTGTAAAATTCGGGCCCCCCGGCCTTTTCGCTCTGTCTATTAGTCGGTAACCGGAGTTACTGTGCCCGCATAGCAAAACGTGTCGATACGGCAATCGGGATGACGTTGCCACGCTAAATCCCCGCCGCTATCGTTGCACCTTCTCGGAAACCTGCCTAGTTTGTCCTCGTAAAGTGTTGTCCATTTGGTCTCGAGTCCTCATTTTACTGACTGCCTTCAAGTGATATCAATTAGTGCCTGTCTACATATTGCCCAATATGGTTCGAAAGGATCCGATTTTCGAGGCTCGTACTAATGTCAAAGTGAGTTCACATCTTTGTCTCCGCAGTTGTTATAGCCGCGATCGCCTTGTCTGTGGCCGTACCTATTCTATTTTGTGTCCTCTACCTGAACTCACGGGAGATCCTCATTATATTTATAGCTGCATTCCAATCGCTTGAAGAAGGAATCTGCACGCGCTGAAGCGACATTCAAATCCGAGAAGGCAAAGGCCGACAAAGCGATGAAAAATAGAGAGTTCCAGATCGCTCGCATCCATGCTGCCTCTGCTGTACGAGAGAAGAGAAGACAGGTGACTCTCCGTGCGGAGGCTGCGCGAGCAGATGTCATTATCAACGAACTCAAGGCGGCTCAAAGTACGCGAGATACCTCCCGGACTCTTGCTTTGGCATCAAGGGGGCTAGATGCGGCTTCGAAGAGTGTCAACCTAGAAAATCTGGTCTCGCACGCAAACAATTTCCTGGCTCGCTCCGAGGATTTCAAGATTGCTAGCAGTGCCATAGAAGATGTCGCTCAGGGTGTTTCGATGCAGGAATACGGTGCGGAGGGTGAGGCCGAAGTTGATCGCTTGATGGAGCAACTTGCGGACGATGCTGGTGTAGATCTGCGCATAGCTCTCGAACAAGATACTGTCCCCAAGGAGGAAGTCAAGGATCAAAAGCAAGTCGACTCGGAACTTGAGGATGGTCTGGGTGCTAGGCTAAGAGCTCTGCGGGCCGCAAACTAGATGCATATTCTGAGCGCTATTTATCTGCTCGATGTTTGCTAATCCTTCTTCTTTCCTGGGCGAATTCGCTGGCGCTAGAACGGGCGCAAGCAATCGGCATATCTATTTCCATTTGTCACAGCTTGTTGCTGGGTTGCTACCCTGAGGTGTTACCGGCTATCCTATGTTCAATCTTTAGTGCGCTGAGAGGTCGCGATGTATGTATGTACTGCACACAAGTGGCAGAACGGCCTAGATGATATTGTCAACAGTTGGGTCATAAATCACTGCTAAGCGTCGCTCTTGGGGTCTCCCATGCCAGTGTTGCACTCCTCTCGGCGTACCATGCCATTCACATCATATAATTTCCCACCGCATATACCTTGGTGATTTCTTGCGGGTAGATACTGTTTGACCCAGCACCACCACAGTAAGGCTCCTGATGGTGTGAGTTGATAAAGAAAGAAATGCAGTGCCTGTCTGTGCTAGTTCCTCTAGAATTATAATGGAAATTAGGAAACTTTCTTCAAAAATTTCTTTATATTTTAGACCTTGTTTAAAACTAAATAAAATATAGCCGGGCTAGCTCAATCGGCAGAGCGTGAGACTCTTAATCTCAAGGTTGCGGGTTCAACCCCCGCGTTCGGCTTTTTTATTGCTTCTCAGTACATGAGTTTATAACAGTATCCTAGCACATATCTTTAACGCTATTTTTCTCCGCCTTTGCTTCGCCTTCCCTTCACACACACTCATCGCCAGGCTGAAGACTGCCAGCTATTTACTATAGTGTTGTTAAGCACGATTAGCCTGGCAGTACGAGGAGGTAGAATCATGACGCGTTCGTGGAATACTCACTATGTTGTTTGGTACCAACCAATATCCCGAAGAGCGTCGAGATGGTCGGTGAGAATCACAAGAAGGGTACCACTGCAACTGCTGACCTACAGGCCTTGTGAATATTGTCCACACTCTTTGTTGATTTGCATAGTAAGGCTCCTACTGCACGGCCAAGATACATACAAATCCAATGGTAGGATTTCAAGGAAAAGGCACGATAACAGAACGATCAACTGGACGCCTCGGAGACTCGGGGAATCCTGCGATACTGGAGTGGGTGTTGTCTCCTTGCTAGGGTCAACCTCTTGTTCTGAATGCGCAACGCCAGCCTCTTGCGTCTGCTTGAATTCTAGCCGGGAGTTGTCGTCGTCCGCTCTATGGATGTTCACCGACACCATCGTTGTAGCTGATCTACCTAGTGAGTCACCAGCAGCAAGGGAGATAATCAGTCACAAAGCCGGTAAATGTAGCTCGGAAAGATATGGCTCCCTCTAAGAAACGATTCGTTCGAATGAAGGAAGCCGTCAACTGAACTGGTTGAGTATATTGAGCTAGATTTGAGCACCGTTTGCTGACACAAGATGTAAGGGTAACATACTCTTCGTGAAACACATCAGGTGTTGAGATACCGATAGATAACAACATCATCTTGTTGGGACACATTAGTCTGTTCCGCCGTACACGTGGCCTGCTGGCACGTCTGCCTACCTACACACTTGCTGCCGCTAACCCGAGGTTTAAGTGCGGGATTATCGTCAGCTTACCAGTCTGGTGGGGGTTGATCTAGCGAGGGTCTAACCGACGCGAGCTGCACATCGGCACCATCTAAGCTTTGAAGGATCTCTTAGGCGCCGTGCCGTCCACAACAGCTGCCTACATGAGACAACCTTGCGTACGGGACTGTTACAACACAAGCGCGAAAGACTGGCCGGCGCCGCAGGGGAATTAGAGCAGAATGAGCCATCACTTCCGAACAATATGTAACATCACTGAGTTAATATTTCAAAATGAGGAATAGGCTTCTCGGGTCGACTGTCTTGATCTCCGTCACTAAGTTGTCACTGCGTCGATTGTCGTGCTTGGCCAGTTGGCAAGATTTCGTCATGTGGTGCTCGGAGCCCCTGCATCTGTTGTTGGAGCTCCGGACTATACATGAAGCGGCAATCAACATCTTACTAGTCAGTCGTGAAAGGGAACGTGTAGTGTAAAGAGGTAAGTCTATGAATGATCGCAATTCTCTCGAGACGGCTTGGACGACGACGGTAAATCGGATCACCTAGTGCATCAACAGACTTCGGACTACGAACCACAAAAAAAAATTAAAAAAATAAAAATAAAAATAAAAAGGATAAGAAAAAGGCAAGGAAAGAAAAGAAAAAGAAGCAATAGACAGAAAAAAAAATGGATCGAGTTAGCTCCATCAGGACCAGTGCCTGAAGATCTGCTAGATCAAATACATTATTCGACATCAATTGGCATACGGGACAAGTAGTCCCATCGGCCCACCTGATACTTGTACCCTGACCCGAATTGAACACGTCTTCAACGATGGAGAGCGCCAGAGCAATGATGTGCCCCGACGATAATAGATTCGAGGATAGTCACGGCACACAAAAATTTACTGATGTCGCGGAGAATCAAGAGGCAAAGACCAGAGGCTGGAACGTTTTGGACAAAGTGAACGACGAAGCTGGGCCGAAATGCAGCATTACCCAGATAGGTTCTCCATTTGCACAACATCAATAACCATAGCATTGCCAAATTATGCCAGAACTAGCAGTCTTCTACGGTGTACAGCCCTCACAGATCGAAGAAGCCTTTCCATACAAGCCGCTCCAGGAGGGTATACTAGCTTTGAGTGCGCATCTACCAGGCTACTATGCCGCACAAGACAAATCACACCTGCGCCCAGACGTCGATGATGTCGCTCTACAAGCCACATGGAGCAATGTCTATGCGACGACGCCGATCTTTAGAAGACGTTGGACTCTGTCAATACACGTTGCTTTGTTGCTCGTTGTGCAGCGCGCACAATTGATGGCGTCGAAGTGTCAACCTGGAGAGTCTACTATGCTTGCATGCAATACCTTGGCTTTTTCTATCAAGGAGATTATTCAGAGGTCGGCCCCTCTCAGTTGATAGTCGCCTGCGACAATAGTGTCACGGATTCTGTTGTGTCGGGGCCAATCGAATGAGTGGACTAACTGGCCCGGTTGATCAAAGAGAGAGGATTCCGCTGTAAGAGACTCGATGTCCCCTTGGTTTTTCATTCACCTGCATTAGACTCTAGACTTCCAGAATTAGAGGCCAACTGCAAAGGTCTCTCTTTCCTCTGCCAGGGCATTCCTCAGGGTCTTGTTACCACGGGCGCCGATCTTAGCTCCAGCTACCCCGTTCAACAAACAAGAGGTTGGTGCGGTTTACCGAGCTCGTTGAATGCATTTTGGAAGGAAATGAAATGCACAGAACCTTTGTCATCGGAATTGGGCTTACCCCGCTTGCATTGCAAATGATCCGAGCCAAGCTCTCTGGGCAGGACGCAATCTTCTTTACCGTCCATCGCAAAGGGCCAGGATGCCTGGATTACCATGAGTCATGTGCAGCAGCAGCTTACTCTATGATACAACTGAATCCAATGGCGCGCTGATTTTGTAGGCACGGATACCGATGTTGTGGACCTTTCCACGATCCATTCCAAACCATTTCAGTGTATGTCCCATTCATTTGAAGTTTTCGCCTTGAAGGAAAAGTTCCTCCGACTTCCCAACCCCTGAAGCCGCCAGTAGTATGTTCTTTACTCGAGGAAGCAGCTGGTTTCGCTTTAGATAAAGGAGTGTCGACTTTCAGTACGAGCCTAGGAGCTCCGTCAAAATACATAGAAAGCCATTCGATTCATGGCCTAGTTTGGAATTTGGAAATCAGAACCATGAACTCAGTAATGCACATATTATTGTTTAGCCACTCCAGAGAAACACTCTTTCAATCAACTTTTGGTACAGTACGTCATTTACATTTTAGAGAACGTACTTACATATTGTTGTGACGTGTGTAAGTATAGAGCCGTATACTAAGTAGGTCCTAGCTTTCAGAGGGTTCCTAAACAGCGGTTCTGATTAGTTAGAATATTATAAATTAGGTTTGTATGTCTTAGTTGACTGTTTAAGTCAAGTCTGAATTTTTTTTCAGCATATATTTTATATTCTTCAAATTCTTTTTATGATTTATATAGATATATGTAGTAGTCTGGCCACGTGACTCAAGCCTATAAGCGAGTTTCCCCACACAGAGATGTCAGTTAGCTACCACCAACCACCAAAGGAATCAATATCGTGTTCCGAAGCACCTTCTTAGTAGCCTCATTTCGTTGACAATACTCATTAATAGATTAGTATTTCTTACTCTAGTACAAAACCAATGTCTCAGGGTCGGCAGGCCGCCTGTTTGAACTGTAGGAGAAGCAAGGTTCGATGCAATCGAAGTAAAGATGGAACATCACCTTGCGATCGATGCAGACAGGCTGATGTGGAATGTGTCGTTCCAAATCACCACGTCGGCAGACGCAAAGGGATTGGAAAGTGAGTGTAACGTGTAAGTGACCCTTGTAATGACAGCACGTACTGACGCAAGCACGTCAGCAAACGCAAAGGGCTGGAAAAGGCACTGCATCAGATTGAACAGGTCATCAAGCGGCCCCGAGCTGAAGGTGCCCAGAATGTGATTTCGAGCCTTCGAGGGCTGCTCGACAATATCCAAAGAGGAAATCCAGCCTGCGAAACGGATGATCTATCAGAAGAACCGGAGCGATCGTCCGGCTCACCAGCACCGGAATACGATAACCCGGGAGATGGGTTGTCATTAGATGATGCAGAAAATCCCTTGCAACTACTCGCACGTGCCTCCGACTTGCAGCTATCACCGGACGACACGCACAATGTACAGAGAGCAACATCCTCGGCATCATTTCAGCCCTCGGGCATATACAATACCAATGAGAATGGCGACGCCGCGGCTTGCGCAACCTCTTTCTTTGTCCTCACTCGCGCAAATTTGGATATTGGTCCAACTGTGGACCCCATTGAGCTGGGGCTCGTTACAATCGATGAAGCAGAGTCACTCTTCTCGTAGTATGTTCGATGGCAATCTCAATTCCGCCCCAACAACCCGATCCACTAACCGCCTCCCCCCAGCTTCTATCGCAACCTCGCCCAAAGTCGCTGGGGCCTCGATTCCATCGTGCATAATGTGTCATTTGTCCGTTCGCAGTCTGCGTTCCTGTTTACCTCAATAATAGCTGCAGCGGCCTTGTTCTTGCCCACAGCCGCAGCATTATCGAAGAGATTGTCTAGACATCGTGCATCCCTAGCCCATAACGTCATCACCCAGCGTCATAAATCAGTTGAAATAGTGCTGGCTTTCATGGTAAATGTTCCATGGATGGATGCTGGGAACTGTCTAGGTGACGACGATACCTGCATTTACATGGCTGCTGCTTTGACTGCTGCATTGGATTTATCGCTGGATAAAGTTGTACTTCCTTCAACAAGCTTTGATGCCAGTCTTTTCAGAAGACTTGCCAAGGCGGAATGCATTGATGCGAAGAGAGCACTACAGATGGATGGCTTCGGTGATGTGGATCCAGACTCTGTGTGGGGTCGAAGGCTTCTACGTCGACGCGAGAGGGCATGGGTCGCACTTTTCGTACTCGAACGAGGGTAAGCTTTCTATCCATCAAGCCCTCACTCGAGAACGTCCTTTGTTCTACAGCACTCTAAATAACTCTTGCAGTGTATGTTTGGCCCGAGGGAGAAGCTATACAGTGCCTATAACGGCACTTATCGAGAACTGTGACAAGTGGCACTTTTCTGATATCGCTGATTCTCACGATGGTCCAATGAATTCTATCGCTGTCCTTCGCAGGGACTTGGTTGGTTCCCCTCCGTGGTATTTGTCATTTATAACTCACTTACAAGAGGCTTCTAACGGAAATCGCCCCGCTTACTAGGATGGGCTATTCAAACAAGTTAAATCCCATTGCAATAGATATCGGGTCATGGACACTGGCTCTGGAGCCGCTCAACTGTACGTATGCTGAACAGGTACCTGGAGCATATGCTGACCTTCGACACATAGGATCAAAAAACTTATTGAGGATTTTTACCATCAATGGCATGAGACCTGGGCTCCTGCTATTGTGGAAGATCAATGTAAGCACTTTTGCTACGCTCGTGCTCATTCCCTCAGTAAGCCGAGATGCTAATATCATACCAAGCATTTCCACCTTACGTTGAGATTCTACTTATACACACGAGGCTGTCAACATTATCACACGTTATCAATCACCCCACCGCGCCACTCGAAGTGAAACGCTTCTTCCGCGCAGCCGGGCTATCGTCTGCGTTGAACGTCCTAAGGGCAGCTATCCAGGGTGAGTCACGGTTGAAGTCCATGCCAAACAACACTGTTATCATGATTTCTTTTGCAGCATGCTCGGCATTAAGCTTGAGTGCTATGCCTGCAGATAGCAGATCCAGCCTGGCCCCTAGCGTGCGTAAATTGATCGAAGAAGCCGCGGCGGTGCTGGAACGAATCGGCGCTACTCCAAGCCATAGGAACGGGGCTTCCCTAGTATATGGCAGATTCTTACGGGAGCTTGTTCGACGTTTTCCTTTGAGCTTACAACATGAGGACTCAATTGAAACGCGACCACTAACCCACTCCGGAAGGCTGCAGCCACCGATGACGATGGATCCATATGAGTCAGTCATCAGAACGCAGGAATCATCCTGTTTCATCCCTGTATCCTGGTCCGAACCTATTCGATTCTCCGCCATGTCGGACAACCAAATCATTGACACCGTCAACCAGGTGGACACGGCATTCGGGACGAGTGTTCCGGGTGTTCCTACGGATGACTTGATGCATTGGGAATGGCTTGATCTTGGAAGCAGCATTGCGGCCGAATTTAGCAGCATATGATATACTATAATTTTTCTGTTGGTGGCTACAAAATGTATCGGGACTACTAGTGATTTCACATCGTGGTTCTGCCCATTGATTGATTACATCATAGACAAGAATCACACATATTGGCTTCCAGAAATAGCTGCCGAAGGAAGGATCCATGCCGCCCGCCCAAGTTACTTAAGTACTGTCTAGCTCTCTTCTCTAGCCCACTCGAGAACTACTTCGATTTTCTTGCGCAAAATGGCTGAAAGAATTCTTGAATATGCCAAATTTCGGAATCCCGGCATTGACTTTGTCGCGAAGGACAAATTTCGCTGCTCGACCGCCGGTCCTCCCGCGACCGCGACAAGCTACCCTCCGACTCTTCCCAGGTAGCAAGGCCTCAGCTTCTGCTAGCTATTCGACGGTCGCGGATGGCGCTATTTCCAGGGCCCCAAGGATTGATCGTGGGGGTTCCAAATTGTTCAAAAGTGCAGACCAGGCCGTGGCCGATCTGAAAGCCGGGTCGACCATCCTCAGTTCAGGCTTTGGCCTTTGTGGTGTTGCAGGTAATGTGAATCCTCAAGTAGACTCGTGCTTCAACTTGAGCGACTGACCGTAAAACTAGAGACCCTGATTTCCGCCATTAATCGCCGAGGTGCAGACAATTTACACTCGCTAACCGCAATTCTCAATAACGCCGGAATTGCTTCGAGAGGGCTTTCAAGACTTATCGAGGCAAATCAGGTGGATCGACTTGTTCTCTCTTATCTTGGTAACAACAAGGTAGTCCAGCAGGAATACCTGTCTGGCGAGATTTCGATTGAGCTTACCCCGCAAGGAACACTGGCTGAGAGGTTGCGCGCCGGTGGCGCTGGCATTCCAGCCTTCTACACTTCCACAGGTGCACGTAGGTTGCTTTCTATTCTCCTTGCTACTAGAGTGATATTAGTGTACCTTTCATAATGCTAGTTCATGATGCTCATTGACTTGGATTCTATAGATACTCTATCACAAGATGGGGCGATCCCCGTTCGGCTGAATGAACAGGGAAAGGTGCTTGAGCATGGAAAGCCACGAGAAACTAGGATATTCAAGGGCAAGACCTATCTGATGGAGACTGCACTGAATGGAGATGTGGCGATTCTCAGAGCGTGAAAAGTAGATGAAACGGGGAACTGTGTATATCGGTGCGCCCTCCGAGGAATCTCTGGGACACAAAACGTGAGATGCTGACTATTGAACCATGCTCTAGCTATACTACCAAAACATTCGGCCCAATCATGGCGAGAGCAGCCACCCTCACTATAGTTGAAGCTGAGAATATCGTCCCCGTCGGTTCATTTGACCCCAATAATGTCGATCTTCCGGGGGAATCTTTGTCGATCGGATTGTCCCCGCCACCACCGAGAAGCATATAGAGATCAAGAAGCTGAGATCAGATGATGATAAAAACGCCATTAAAGTCCCAAAGATCCGTCAACAATTCAAAGGAATCGCATTGCGAAGAGAGCTGCGAAGGAGCTGAAGCAGGGTTACTATGTGAACCTAGGTCGGTAGGTGGCTCAACTATGGCCAATCACAAAACTGAAGAGACACAGGGATCCCAACCCTTGCGCCCTCATTTGTGAGAAGTGATGTGAGGGTCTGGGTGCAGTCCGAAAATGGGTCCTTGGCATGGTAAGAAATCTCCATCAGCTATGCTTTCGAGGCTGGGTGGGCTAACTGTTAGAATAGGGCCAGTATCCTACAGAGGAAGAGGTCGATCCGTAAGTGGCTCACTCCAAGATACCAGCAGAGCATGTCTGGTGTTTCTTACCGGAATCTTTTAGGGAAATCATAAATGCAGGCAAAGAGACAATCACTCTCGTTCCAGGCGCCGCGATCTTCGATAGCACTGAGTCGTTCGGCATGATCCGTGGAGGACATGTGGATGTCTCCATTCTTGGGGTACGTATGAACCGCCATGGCTTCGAATTTGGTGGACAGCTTGGATTCACACCTCCATTCCACAGGCTCTACAGGTCAGCGCTAACGGCGATCTCGCAAATTATACGATCCCCGGCAAGGTCTTTAAGGGGATGGGAGGGGCCATGGACTTGGTCTCCAACCCGGATCATACCAAGATTGTGGTAACCACAAGCCATACAGCAAGAGACGGCTCACCCAAAATCGTATCTCAATGCGGCCTTCCTCTGACGGGAGCAAACTGCGTCAGCACGATCATCACAGAGCTGGTGAGTTCAAGGACCTGTCTCCTGAGCTTCTGGCAGCTAGGCAGCTAACTGGGGTGGTCAGTGTGTGTTCCAGGTGGATCGGGCAAAGGGCGAGCTCCTCCTCACAGAGCTTGCTCTGGGGGCAGAAGTCGAGGAGGTACAGGTTAAGACGGGCACTACTTTTGCTGTCGCAGAGCATCTCGAAATTATGGAGTGATTGGCGTCCAGTGCCAAGGGGATATAGGGAAGGAGCCAGCAAGAATTATACGCGTCCTGCAGAAAATGGGGACCGCACATGATCAATTTCTTTATAGTACTTTACATGTACTTAACCTTGTCATGCATCTAAATGCCGAGGCGGATAGAATACTCAAGCAAGCACAGCAAACGGATTTGGGGAAGGCACTGCGGGGATGAAAACTGCGGAGAAACAACGGTTCATTCCTTCTTCAGCTGATGAATCATTGCATGTATACCTTATACCAAGATGATACCTACCTAGGTACTTGATAGGTCCTTCCTTCTTCAGTGAAGGGACAGTAGAATTAGGTGTCAGCTTATATAAGTGGTGCCTCCCTTACAGCTTGCATGGCCAGCAGCCTCTTTTCTTCTTACTTCTCCCACCCCACTTCGATTCACGGTTGATTGTTAGTAATCTTGCTTCACGTTCAAATTCGAGAGCATGCAAACAATGGAACATCATGAAGCCAAGCAGCGATCTTCCGTGGAAGAAGCCTGCAGCGAAGAAGTGCATCAGCGATGGGTACGGAATCTCCTGTTCAAGATCGACTGCAGGTAGACTTATTCCTTCGATGTTAACTCTGAATTTGGTCACTCAACAATCCCCTAGGCTCCTCCCAACCCTATCCGGCCTTTTCCTTTGCTCGTTCCTCGATCGAACCAACGTAGGCAATGGAAAAATACTTGGCCTGGAGAATGACATCAATATCACTGGCCATCAGTACGACATAGGCCTGACCGTCTTCTACGCGATGTACATATTTTGGTGAGAAAATCTCCGATACAACAGCCGTGAACCTTCTCATTCTCGTGCTATCTTTCACAATGATTCACTTTGTGTGCCTCACTCGCTAGCTGGGACTAATTCGGCTACATAATATGGAACGTCAACCAGCGAGCTCCCCAGTAATCTGATCATCAGAAAGGCTTCACCCAAAGTCTGGTTGCCGCTTCTGACAATGGTATGGGGCATCTTCACGATGTGCTTGGGCTTCGTGCAGAACTTTGCTGGCTTCGTCGTTGTTCGAGCCCTCTTGGGGATCGCCGAAGCCGGACTGCTTCCCGGAATTGTGGGTTTTGTATGAGCCTTTTGTCTTAGTATAATCCAGGCTAACTGACTTGTGTCCTTCGAGATTCTGTATCTGTCTTTCTTTTACAGACGAAACGATTTGGCCTTGCGCATCGGAGTTTTCTATACTGCAGCTTCCTTATCAGGAGCGTTTGGAGGTGAGCGAATCTACTGGGGGTACTCAGAAAAACGACCTTTAGGCATTCGTGTAGGGTCTCTGACTGACAGGCTCAAGGTCTTCTGGCGCGTGGACTAGCGCAAATTGGCCACGGAAGCGAGCTTGCAGGATGGCGGTGGATCATGATCATCGAGGGCCTATTGGTGAGTGCTATCAATTCATAGACAGGCGGGTCCATCCTCTCTAATATACTATACAGACATTCTCAGTGGGTGGGCTGAGCTACTTTCTACTTCCGAATAATTTGGAAACGGCATCTTTCTTGACTCAAGAGGAACGAGCATTTGCTCTTGACAGGTTTATGCTCGACGCTCCTTCAGTCGAGTATGCGTAAGTTTCGGCATCTAGTACATTTCGTATTGCTATATTTCCCAAACGGACTAACACTCGAGGCCAGGACAACAGAAAATGAACAAGAGACCCTAAAGTGGACTGAAGTGCGACGGGGACTCCTAGACCTGCGAATGTGGTTGTCTGCTACTGCCTATTTCTCAATTCTTTCGGGGCTGTACTCGTTCGGGTTGTTCGTAAGTAAACTTTATTGCCATCTCTCTTTCTCTCTCTGCCTACTTCCCGTTAACTTGATTATGACTGCAATCTCTGTTGCATTATCCAGCTTCCCACAATCATCGAGGAAAGTGGGTTCGCCCGAGATCCGAACCAGGTTCAACTCTGGACTGTTATACCGTATGCTGTTGCCACCGTTGTGACTGGTGAGCTTTCGAATATATCTTTTTGTTCCCAATACAATACTAAGCCGCGCTTAGTTATTGTAGCTGTTGTATCGGATCGGTTACAGCTGCGAGGCGTCGTAATGCTTTTTACCTTGCCAATCGCTATAATCGGATACGGCGCGATTGCAAACATTTACTCGCCATCAGCCAAATATGCAATGACTTGTCTCATGGCAACTGGGCTTTATAGTAGCGTTCCATGTATCTTGGTCTGGAACTCAAATAACTCTGCTGGACATTATAAGCGCGCCACCACGTCTGCCACGCAGCTGACAATTGCGAACTGTGGAGGGCTCCTCGCTAGTAAGTTTTTCCCAACAGGGCAGCAGCGCTAATTAAAACCGTCACTTATTCTGAAGCAGCTTTCAATTATCCCGACCAGGACAAGCCCCAGTATCAACGAGGGCACACGGTCATCCTGGGACTTTTGATGTTCGCATGGCTCATGTGAGTGGAGCGACCGATCTTGGGTACAGGCAAAGAGCGTACAGAACTGATTCGAACTCACAGGATTCTGTTCAATGTCCTGTACTGTGCCAAAATCAACCGGGACAAGACACAAGGTAAGTATACGCAGTATGCGGGATGCCATGATGATCGTGACCCTGCGTTCAAAATGATGTTGTAGCTTCGGGAGAGCTTTCAACTGGCGATGTGGCGATGGGAACTTGTGAACTTGTGCGGTGATCAAGATGGAAGGTCGGTCAAAAAGCGAGGAACAAAACCGAAAGGCCGGTTTAAGAGGCCGTTAAGTTAAGCAGAAAATATTTTTCACTGGTCGGCTCAAGATAGAAATTAGCCCTTTGTTTTTTTTTTTTTTTTTTCTTTTTTTTTTTTAACTCGACTCTTTGGCACACTCCGTGATTGAATGCATGATTGTGGTCATTGTTTGTTAGGGTATAAGCGATGAGATTCTTGCTGGACTCTGCAGCTTTAGGTCCCAACAACAAATATACATACTTTCATCCCCTCCCCAGTGGCTGGAAAAGAAGCCCGCGCACTAATTCGATGTGCATCCCCTTCCTTTCCGTTTAGAGCAGGCTATAGCGAGGAAACCAGAGGATACGCAGATTTGTAAACGACAACCTATCTTGCGCCTTTATCTTTCCTATGCAGTTACTCGAACCATTCTCATCGCCCAGTGAGGGCTCGTAGCGTCTACCTTGGCTTCGGTCGTCACTAATGAACCCCAGTGACCCGTAGTACCCTTTTGGCTCAACGATACCTGCCTACCGGTCTATGTCGATGCACCATTCAAACCGCAATAATGATCAAACAGAAGATTGATTCTTCGATCCAAGCGCTGCCATTGCTCATCGAAACAACGCGCATATCGCACATTAGGAAGAAAGAGTTGTTGGTGGTTACGTAGGATATTATCAACAAGTTGTTGAAGTACAAAAGCTCAAAGGATCGGCTGGTCCGTCGGATCGAGCTTACATTTTCTTGAAGTATTCCCCCATAGTCTCCAAAACTATCCAGTCGCTGGCTGGCAAGAATGCATCTCCCTTTATCGACAAAATCCTTTCCGATCTTCTGGCGCCAAAGACTCCAGATCTGAAGCTACTTATCAGACTCATACAAGGTCACACAACACGAATGCTATCTCACCTATGATCGCAATCCTATTCAACGATCATCGAGAAATTGCCCCTCAGGCTGCTGCTCAGTTCCCCTTGCCGAACTTGTTTTAGCTGAACACTTTTTTAATCCATCCACTTACTCAAAATTCCTGCCTTCATCCTTTTGAGGGGCCAGAGCCTGGCCGCGTGACAAAATCAGTATCGAAGCCAAGGCCTTCAACGAGGCCGCGGTCAGGATACGTTGAACACAGGCTAAATCAGGTGGGATACTGGTACCTATAGTAGTCTCAGCACTCGAAAATGAAAACGAAATAGGTTATTAGAGGCGCAAGCGGCGAACACAGTCTGATATGAACACGTGGGAGTGGCGCCGTCAATGCGGGGGGGCCGGGGAAGAGGTTGGGCATGGGAAGGTTCGGGGGAGTGAAGATCTCCTCGGATGCAGTGGGCGCCAGATGAATCAGGATTATGCGATCGCTGGTTTACTTTGCCGCAACAACATCATCCTGTCCTCATGGACTCGGTCATAATATACTAATGCCCAGGAGTCATCCATTCTTACTATTTTTTTGTCCTTCCCCTTTCTCTCAGATTGTTGACTCCGCTTCATCTCCAAGCTCGAGTCCAAGTACTATTCCAATCACGATGAGACTTCATCACGCCAGCTTTCTCCTTAGCGTTTCACGGGCAGGTGTCTCCTTCAAAAAAAATGTCAGCGACAGCCCGGCAATTATTACGGACGTCACCCATACCTTCTATGGCTTTCCCGACAATGATCCCCCAGGATCAACCATTGCCTACGACTGTGGCCGCGGTGACAAAGCCAGCGGCACGGGCACATACGACAATCCACTGACTTTTGCAACGGCGCAGGAACCGTTCGACCTGTGCAAGGTCATTTACGTGCCGTATCCGCGCAAATTTTGATACACGAGGATTTTTGCAAACAGTGCGAGAGTAACTGGCAACTGGAACAACATATCATCTTGATGTCTGGACGGGGACTGATTCGTACAATGGCGGAGCTGATCAGGAGGATTGTGAATTCTCTCTGACGCCCGGGTTCCAATCGCAGGTGGTGATTCGCAACCCAAGCCCGCAGTTGGCGGTGGACAGTAAGCTTCTTCAGCTTCTTCTTCTTCTTCTTCTTCTTCTTCTTCCCTGACAAGTCATACCTTACTACCTTTTGATCCACGGAGGAGTATAGTAGCGAGCTGGTCGAGTTTTGGCGCGTGCGTGCGTGCGTGTATCATTTGCCGTAAGATCAACTGACAATTATGCTAGACATGCCACTGTATGCTGTGAGTCAGGATTCAGCGGGTAGAATCTCGGTCGCCTGCAATGACAATCATGTATATACTAGTTACCACGCGGAGGACTACCGTTAGGTGGCATCTTCGCATCCCTTGGATGAGGGAACCTGTTTGTCGCTCTTTTGAGTGTCGGGCCATGGCCCGCGGCGCTGACCTCGGACTCAAGTTGTTGCTGCTTCCTAATCTGCTAGTTCGGCGTGACCTATTTGGATCAGTCTCTCAGGTCCCTTCAATTATACGTAGCTTACTGATTTTTGTGATCAGGAACATAGGCTGAAGCCTCCTCTGTAATGCATCATCCTTGTAGTGAGGTTGGGTAGGCAAGAAGAACGTAGTATGTGGGTGAGAGAGAGAGAGAGAGAGAGAGAGAGAGAGAGAGAGAGAGAGAGAGAGAGAGTATCAGTAGTTAGAGATAAACGGTGACTTAAGACTGTTGACGAGATCCTGAGGCCTCTTATCGGTTGGATCGCTCGCCGTCCACGCCACTAACTCTAACACTAGGTGTGCGTAGATAGTCTTTTCAAGATAGTCATGTCTTCACGCCTCTCAGGCACGCCATTAAATGTAATATATACAAGAATATCAGACAGAAAAGCACTATAATGAAGCCGCGGGCTTGAAGTCTGTCTTTGGAGGCCATTTCACCCTTCGCTCGGCCCTCACGTACAGATTGTTCGGTCTGATGAGTTGGAACATCGGATCGTATTCGATTTCAGCATCGTTCTCCTTTGTGAACTTATAACGATACAGCAGCTTCGGCAGAAAGATTTTCACTTCCTGGAGGGCGAAGTTGAAGCCAATGCACATCCGAGGCCCCGTCGCAAAGGGGATGTACGAGGTCTTGTGCCTGTTTTTAACCTCGTCTGTATCCCAACGATCAGGATCGAAGCGATTGGGATTACTCCATGCCTTGGGATTCATGTGTAAATGATGAAGTGCTCCCACGACAACAGCCTCAGCCGGTAATTTATACCCTCCGGGCAAGATCATATCGACTTTAGCTGTTCTCGCAGGTTGGAATGATGGATTGTGTCTTCTCTGGCATTCTTTGATGAACTTGTCCATGAATGCGAGACGATCAGTGATTTCTGCGGTAAGCTGTGTGTCTTCGGTAATGTCGTTGTCGACGAGCTCCTGGAGTAATCTTTCTTGCATACCGTCATAGGTGACTAGGCTGTAAATCAACCATGACAGCAGAGAGCTAGTGGTGGTGAACCCAGCACCGGTGGCTACTACCAGGGACTCCATAAGACTTGTCTTGGGTAACTTGTTGCCTTTGTTGTCAGTTGCACGGATCACGTAGTCAATCACGTTATCCGCTTGAAGGGCAGCCTCTTGCAGCGGGAGATCATGAACCCCACCACGGCTAGCATTTTGAATGGATTCGTCAATGAGCTCGAACACGCGGCCTCTGAGATCTTTCAGGCGCTTGGGGTCTCCGAAAGGCAGCTTCGAGTACCAATCGCCCCGGGCACTCACTTTCTTGTTGAGTTCAAGGGATTCAGCAATCAGGAGGATTAATTCGTGGGGAGGAGCATTAACAGAGGTGAAGTGCTGGAAATCAATACCCAACACCAACTTGCCTACTGCCTGCGAGCCTAGCTTCAACATGTACTGGTACACATTAAATGCCTCTTCCGCTTCGTCTAGAGCATCGAAAACTTTAAAACTATCCTCGACTGTTTGCTGCATTGTCGGAGCATAATGGCGCACTGCCTTTGGCCCAAAAGCTGGCGGGAGAAATTTGTGGGCTGTCCTCCACTCTGGGGTATCGCTGTCACCGAGGAAGACCCCAGCCTCTTTATTTCTGATCGGATAAAGAGGGTGTGCCTCATTGATCTTTTTCGTGAAGAAGTCACTTTCAGCGAAGATGATTGCGTTCAATTCGGGATCATTCGTGTGATATGTGACACGCCCCATGCTATTCGTCTTGAAGATTGGGCCATATTGCTCAAACATTCTCATATGATTTCCAAGGTGATCTGGGAAAACCTGGAAGAAGTTTCCAATAATCGGCACGCCCTTTGGTCCAGGGATTTCCCTGACCGGGTTTCCATCAATGGTGATGCGAATGAGTTCTTCAGATGAGAGGACATCGGGCACATCATACAGAATAGCATCCTCAGTCTGTAGTCCAATACCTGCTTTGGTCAGTTTGAATGCACCAAAGGCTTTGCTGTCAGACAAAATTCGGGTGAAGGAAATCAAGTACTGTACCATGGGGATTAACGATAGCAAAATGTGCGGCAACGAGATGCTGGAGCCCAGCGAAATCTAGCGTTGAGTCCACTTCAATTTCCCTAGCAGTGCTACTGGGCTCTCCCAGCAGGTAGAACTGTTTGGGTGGCATGTTTGGCTGTGTATGGATGAAGAGCAGTATTACTCGGTCGGCGCGACATGCCGCTTTATACGGGGCCGTGGATAAATTCCTGGTAACCTCAGTCCGAACATTGCGCAGGACAAATCAAAGCAAGCGAGGCCATGAGTAGGTCCTAAGCAATCTCGGTCTGGACACTGCGCCGGACAAATCAACGCAACAGAGGCCGTTTTGACCACGACACGAATCCACATGGTGCATAGCGATTCTACACTATGAGGTGAATAGGCGCATAACGTGGTCGACGATCTGGATGCCTGCCTCGGCAAGTCGCCCGCGACGTTGGGACTACCCTGAGACAGGAAGCGATCGTCGTTTTAGGGCCCACTGCGACGGAGACTATATGCTTCGTTATCAAGCATAACCAAACATCGGGTCCAAAATTTCCAAAAGGGGTGAACGGCACAGCTTGCAGAATCGTAAATAGCGCCAGGACTCGGCCAAATTCGAGTGTCAACTCGGCACGCCGGCCGCTGCGAGCCTGCGACAACTTCAAAAATAATCTCCGACGCCGGTGGGCCGACTGGATCCCTTCCCACCCCCCCCCCAAAATCTGCTGCAAAAGTCGCGCAATCAGAATTGTCGCATTATCGAAATTATGCCGTTCCATGCCGCTGTAGTCAACTGCGTTATAATGCGTCGCATCTATCCTGCGACCTGAGGCTTCAACCATCTTGATCAACTCTCCCTTGTTCTTCTACAAACCAATGATGGAAAACTCATTGAAATCCGAGTCTCCAGCTCAGACACTGGCAGATGCCCAGCTGCCAGAATACACCTTGGCTGAAGTTGCTACGCATAATCGAAAAGATGATTTATGGATTGCCATTCACGGACAAGGTATTTCACTGGTGGAAGTGCGCGGGGAGATTGAGACAACACTGACAAACTCTAGTATTCGACGTGACCACCTATCTCGTGGACCACCCTGGCGGAATAGAAGTGCTCCTGGAGACCGCAGGCACAGATGCCACTGCTGAATTTGAGGATGCTGGTCATTCGGAAGACGCGTATGAGATTCTGCAAGAATACTTGGTTGGCAATTTGAAAGACGCGAAAAAATATGCCCCCCCCAAAGCTGTTCGCGTTATCCCTCACAAATTCGAGGAGAAAACAGCATCGGGTTCACCAGCAGCCCGATCAGCTGGTGCACTTGCCACTGCCCTGGGTACGGCGACAGCCCTGCTGTATGTCGCCAATCGAAGCAAACTAGGCGCCATTGATATGAGGAAAGCCCTTGGCCATGTCATTCCCTCAAAGCTCAATGTGTTCAGACTTCCAGGCGGGGAGTTTGCTCACGGCTTTATTATGGCCACTGCTGTATGTGCAGTGATGGGTAGCCTGATCGCGCAACAGGCTGTGAAGTTCACTAAGATTGAGTCTGGATTCCTGAGGTATCCGCCACGCATCAAGGCCCGAAAGCGCCCAAGGGTTGACCCGCACTTGGTCAAGGGCTTTCTTGACGCAAAAGAATACCGGCGCCTACCTTTGGTGCAGAAGGATGAAGTGGCTTCGAATGTGTACCGCTTTGTTTTCGCATTGCCTGATCAGAAAGGAGTCATCGGCCTTCCGATCGGACAACACGTTGCCATCCGAGCTGTTATCAACGATACCACCGTAAGTCGATCATACACGCCGGTGTCTAATAATATTGATCTGGGCCGCCTCGAGCTGCTCGTCCGATGTTATCCAGACGGGCTTCTAAGCGGCCAGTACCTTGCCAATTTAGAAGTGGGCGACGAGGTGGAGTTCCGTGGACCCAAGGGCTCGATGAAGTACACCCGAGGCATTTGCAAGAAGATTGGAATGGTCGCTGGAGGGACAGGCATCACTCCCATGTACCAATTAATCCGAGCAATTTGTGAGGATGACCGCGACACGACGGAAATCTGCCTTATCTACGCAAACCGGACGTACCAAGATATCCTACTGCGCGAGGAGCTCGAGACTTTTGCACGCAGGTATCCTAAGAATTTCAAGCTCTGGTACATGCTTGACACAGCGCCCGAGGGATGGCAATTTGGCTCAGGCTACGTGACTCAAGCCGTGCTTAATGAGCATCTACCGACACCTTCACCAGATACTAAGATTCTGTTATGTGGCCCTCCGCCGATGGTTAGCGCCTGCAAGAAGACATTGGTAGCGATGGGATTCCAGGCACCCGGGGCGATGTCGAGGATGAGCGACCAAATTTTCTGCTTCTGAGAAGTGCCGCTGATTCATTATTCTATATTTACCTGTACGGAGTTCATAGATCATAATATTAACGGGAATAGGGTGGCACCATTGCAAACATGAAACAGTGAGAATAGGCATGATGATCATAAACGCCTCCAACGCCTCAAGCGGAAGTGGCCCGGGAAAGGCTGGATATTCTCTCCACCTACTGGGCGTTTACAGGAAAATGTGGTGAAGACAGCCGCTAAATGTTCGGCCGTTGCACGATAAAGGGTGAAAACCGAAAAGGCAGAAATTACCGAGGTAGGTACTTATACGTAGTGGAGGCAAGAGCAGGCTAAACCCTATACTAGGTAGCCATTAGCCAAGCTTGTTTCAGGCTCCTCACTCGATGGGTCTTGATGAGAAATCTTCCTGTCAACCTCGGCTGATCAACATGATTGTTGACAAAGTACTGTATAAGAGCGTCCGACGGGCTAGGAGATTCTGTTTTCAATTCGAGGGAGCAAATGTATCGTTCTAATGTGATTTCCCCCCCCCCCCCCAACCAGCCTGGTGGCGCATGTTGAACTCCACAGTCCAGAGCCGAGGTGTTGATTCGTAGTCTACTCAGACTCTGGTAGATGTGCCGTAGCATCGATTAATTGAACAATTAAACACACTAGCTGATCCACCGTTATTTGTCTGCACCCTGTACTAGTGATACCACACGTAAAACAACTAATACTTTGTGCTGAATCCCTGAATCTAAGCTAAAGGCTAAGAGAACGAGTATTGCTTCTACATGCGACTGTTATGAAACACTGCCATAAAAGAAGCCTCAGCACCAGCTCTTGCGACATCAGATTTACTTATGTATCATACCTGCAATAATCACAGCTGTCATCCTGCGAATGCGATGTCAAGCACTTCTCGCAGGCCCTATTACCGAGTATCTCTCACAAATCACTTGACCAAGGAATTGGCTAAGTAAGTAAGGCAACGAGGCATAAAAGTAAATAAGGCAGTAAGGCAGTTAGGCAAACAGATACCCAGACAGCATAACAGTACGGAGTAGGATAATCGAACCCCACCCGCATGCCCCTCAGTTGGTGATCAGACGAACTTTTTGTTTTATCAACAATTAGAGAAGCCGAATGAGCAGAGAAGATGGCCAACCATAGTCTAGTATTATTGGCAAGATATCCATTTGCGTTACTGCGTTTGCGTTACTGCCTTACTGCCTTACTTACTTTGATGCCTCGTTGCCTTACTGATTTCGCAAATTATCTGATCATGTGATATGTGAAAAGATGCTCGGTAGTAGGGCCTGCGAGAGGTGCTTGGAGAGGTGCTTGACATTGCATTCCCAGAACGACAGCTCTTGTCCGCCATACGCGTTGCAACGCGACGATCGGCGCTCGCGGCGCGCATAAGTTTTTGCGGCAGGCGTAATCCACCATCTGCGAAGCGATTACCGCATGTCATCTTCATATGATCAACAAGATTCTCTCTCATGACTTTGGCATACACAAGTTCCTTAGTGAAAGAAGTTTTATGGAGTGATCTTTCCCCGCATTTCTGGTGGCACGAGCGCTAATCTGAGAGCTCGAGTGCACCGTAGGCGACAGTACAACAGGGGTCTCCGTCTCCTCGCGACATGGAGCTCTTCAGAACCAACTTTCTGCTCATGAAAGCAGCAGCATTTCAGGTCCAAGACAGAAAGTCAAGTTTGTTGAGCAGCGACCATGCGCCTACGGCACACGTGCAGAGAACTTGGACTGTATTTATCGGGCGAGACAGAGCCTCGAAGAAATTGTGCAGCACATTGGACGCGCAAGGCACAGAGCGATTGGCTCGCTTGGAAGCCATGATCCGGCAGCTAAGGGACCAACGAAGTGGAAATGACTATGTGGCTTCCTGACCTGGAAATTCAGACGTGGAACTTAGATATCCTTTGAGAAGACGTTTTTTTAAAGCAGAAGATGGTGGGTTAGTGCCTAGAGATTTACCTAGTAGGACCAGAGCTGGTCAATCTGCGCAGTCCGAATTGCGCCCAACAGAAGGGTCCTTAGTCCAAACTTATGCCTCCACTCAATACATTATATGAGGTCCCCTTTAAGCACACTCATGATAAGGCAAATTCTGAGCATAACGACACTCGATCGGCTATCGGGTGTTCAACGGACAGAACCAGATGGATAAGCTGGGAGGATTCTTGGAGCGCGTGAGAGAGGATGTTCAAAAGAAATTACCTGGAGCATTGCGAACCCAATATCCGTTGCACAGGGCTGCTATCTTGCTAGGCCGAGTTCTCCTGGGGAGATTCCAAGCTTTTTCATCCGATTGAGACGACTCTCTCCGGAAGTATCTGCCGCCGGCGTTGCGAAGAATCATTCGCATTGGCGTGTTATACCTTTGCAAACCGGCATGGAATTGAAGATCGCCGAGATGCTGACCAGTTACCGCTAGCGCTTTACCACGTACTATCCCCAATATCACCTTCTTACTTGCACACTGTGGCATTTATGTGTCCGTCCTGAGGTGTCTGGCGCAGATCAGGCTTGGGAGCTGGTTGATGAAGGCCTTTGATATGGCCGAGGTCTCTTCTAAATCTAACCCTGGGCTCAAGTTGTATGCTCTATGTGGGTTCCGAGAGAAGGCCCTCAGCATGCGCCGTGGTCGCCAAAAGGCAGCGCAAGTTCCTGCTGAGGTTGCAGTTCCTCTAGAGACCTGCACCGCGGAATCTGACGAGCGAGGCGACAGGGTCTTGCTTAAAATGTTGCAGACTATATGCTCTGGAACCTGGATTTGAGCTGCTGTTCCGAGATGGTCCGTCTTTCCTCCAGCTTTTTTAACCTAGTAACATTGAGTAAAGCACGTTACTTCTTTATGGGAGCTCACGGTTAGTTGTACGGAGATCGTGAACATGTGATCCCAACAATCAGAAGTCAATGCACTGGTTTCTAGTGGTTATATTGCAGACTCAATGAGTTCTCGAGAGACTGTCGCAATCCAATGGATTTCAGTCAGTTTCACGTATGTATGCAAGCATTGAGGGCGATGCCAAGGACGTTAGGCGATTGGGGTCCAAGCCACCAGGGACGACTGTCACCTGTCGATGTGAGGGGGCCAGCGAATATTACCTTCATACCCCTTGTGATGCTATCGCACTGTTGCTGATATCATGTTGTAGCACGAAAAGTGTAAAGCATGCGAGGCCCAAAAGACGAGATGGAAAAAGTGAAAAGCGGAGAATGTCATCATCGGTGGGGCGGACATGTTCATCCGGAACCAGCCGTGAGGATTTGACCCAGGGCGGTAGCCGGGCTGGACTTCTACCCCTTCCACCCTTCCATAAGCCACCATTGCGAACACAATCCCAATGTATATATTTAAAACCAATCACCTTATCTCCTTGACATGCGTGGCTGCATGGAGGCTTTTCTTGGGCTGAATCTGGCCAGGAGAGATTGTGTGTCCGTGTGTCCGAGGTGTGTCCGTCGGTATGCAGCCAAACGAGGGCTCGACCGTCATGGAAGCAGCAGCAGCAGCAGCAGCAGCTTCAGCTTCAGCTTCAGCAGAGCCGATCGAAGGGGGTATGAACGAATACTAGATAGGTTATGTCACTTTCCTTCCTCGCTTAACTAAGGCGATGACGTTAGAAAGTGCAAATGAAGCTGTAAGGCTTTCCACAATTTCTAGCCTCTCGGGAAGCCGATCGGGGTCCAGTGTTCTGCACCCAACAACAATGGCTGAAATCTCCTTCTTCTTGGGCTCCACTCTTACCCCCCGGGGACGATGGGTCCTCTTCTCCTTTCAGCACGGTTAACTAATCAACCCTCCTCACTCCCGAGCGTATCCTGGTACAATTCTCCGCGGGTACGTCATTGGAATCATTCCGGTTTTGCGTCGCCACGGTCGCCCTCCCTCATCGTGGGAAAGATATTTCACTGAGCCCATCTCCGGGCTGGAGCATCTTTCAATCATACATCACCCTTCCGTCAAACCAACCCTTCAACCGCACTCAATCAAGGCCACAATGTCGCCCTCATCTAGAAAAATTGCCATTTTCTCGGGTTCGTTGCTGCCCCTGCGGATCATCCCCACCTTTAGCGGCTAATATTTCCGTTTTCCATAGACTTCGATGGCACCATCTTCATGCAAGACACGGGCCATGTCCTGTTTGATAACCTAGGTTGCGGCGAAGAGCGCCGCCGGCTGCTTGATGAACAGATCAAGTCAGGCGAGCGCTCGTTTCGAGAAGTTTCTGAAGAGATGTGGAGCTCACTACGAGTTCCTTTTGAAGATGGTTTCCAGATCATGGAGAAGGAGCTAGAGATCGACCCCGGCTTCCAAGAATTTCACCAATTTTGCGTGGCCAACAACATTGACTTCAACGTTATAAGTGCGGGACTTAAGCCGATCCTCCGCAAAGTGCTGGACACTTTCCTTGGAGAGCAAGAGGTATGACATTTCCGGTGGCTCCTCTCTTCTCACCCACTATTAACGCATTCGTGTATAGGCTTCTCGTATCCAGATTGTCGCCAATGATGCCGAGATCAGATCCGATGGGTCCGAGTGGAAACCCATCTGGCGGCATGACACCGAACTCGGCCACGATAAGGCGCTGTCCGTCAAGGAGGGCCGCGCTTTAGCGGCGGAAGGTGCTTTGGATGGAGAAATCCCTCTCATCATCTTCATCGGAGACGGTGTGTCTGACCTTCCGGCTGCGCGAGAAGCAGACGTGCTCTTCGCCCGCAAGGGTTTGCGTTTAGAGGAATACTGCATCGAGAACCATATTCCCTATATTGGATTTGACTCGTTTGTCGATGTCAAGAAAGAAGTCGAAGCCATTATGAAAGAAGACCAGCAGAAGACTGGTGGCGTGGGCAAACCTGCCCGCTTCAACCCTCGTGCAAATATGTGGCGGCGTATTTCCAGCAAGCAAGCTGTAAGTTGGAACATGAGCTTGTGGGCCATCGCTATGGCGCT
The DNA here is from genome assembly GCF_003184865.1 of Aspergillus homomorphus CBS 101889. NCBI lineage: Eukaryota > Fungi > Ascomycota > Eurotiomycetes > Eurotiales > Aspergillaceae > Aspergillus > Aspergillus homomorphus. Next base: position 11,349 of record NW_020291891.1, on the reverse strand, counting down.
TGTAGATGCTAATTCGCACAGATCCCCCAATTTGTTGCCGCAACCCCCTCGCGGGAAGAAAAAATGTTTCTCTGGCCTGAGAGCTTTTCGGAGTATCATCCGACAAGCCAGATGAATAACGTCCCCGCATAGAGTTCTCTTGTAACCGTTTACGGACGTTTCGCAGGCGTTTTTGGTGTAGTGAGATGGGCGTGAATATAAAGTAGATTTAGATGATCAAACATAATAAGCATGAATACGTTGGTCAAAGAAAGTCGACAATTCCTGCTCGTTCAATGTAATCGCCATTGGCGATGTGAGGGATCCTTCACTCGCACTGTGTCTCGCACTGTATGCCATGTTTGGTACAGCGTGGACAGCTCGAAACAGCCTTGCTGTGTAAGTTGTAGGGGCGAAACATTGATGCAGACAGTCTGCCCAGCCATGATTTTGTGGTATGCTTGCACGAATAACCCGGTGGTCCTTCATCCAATTCCCTCTTTTTACGTCGCTTCTACTTCCTCCAGTTCAGCTCTCTTGGCAGTTTCTGTCTCATGCTCGGTAACGTTTCATTGCCATCCCATAAGTCACAAAGGTAGGCAGTTCATCGCATTGCGGCGGGTTTCGGTTTAACTTAGAGAGCTTCGGTACTCACAAACACGAGAAAAGGTCCGGACAAAAGAAACAAAGTGCCGCACAACGAGGGACCGTTCTGTCTGAGAATAATGCCGGAATATTTGAGAGACTAATTGAAGAACAGAACGTGGAGGAGTGTAAGCTTGACGAGGCACGGGTAGGGGTGATTTTCGACGACCTCGAACAATCCCAGTAGCGATGTCGATCACTTGGCGGACTCGTTTGATCGAACCTATTCTACGCCCTTATTACGGCCTGAGAAGAACAAGCTTCCTCATCCAGTGATCCTCCCATAACGACAACCAAAGTCCAGGAGGAAAGAATTTGTCGGGGTATAAGCCCCATTTCTCGATGGACACAGGATCGACAAGGCCGTGTCTGTCGATACTCTGGAGACCATCAACACCACTTGTCAGGCAAGCCCCTAGCTGCACGCCTTGGCCTTAGCCGGTATAATCGGCCAAACGCCTATCACACATTCGCTATCCACGGCGGTCGGTATCCTTATACAACTAGCGATCGAGATGGTCATTGCTGTTGAAGGCAGAAATAGGTCTGCCTGGTGCTCCTTTATCTCTTCGATAATGCCATAGAGACCCCTGCTAACGATTTCTAGGGAGCACGTCATTCTTCGATAAGGTTAACGACGAAACACTTCCGGCCTCGCGACCTGCTCTGCTTGACCATGACATGGACTGATTCCGACTCATTGTATGCCAGTTCCAATATGGAAGCTCGACAATTTTTATGGCCATCGAACACAATGTATCCGGCTTGGTGAATAGGGCTCAACGTTCGAGTCCGTTGAAGCGAACAGGCTGGGGATCTGCCGTTCACGCAACAAGCCTCATTTATATTCTCTGGCCTGCATTGTTGGCCAGACATGGCGGTCACAGAAAGTTCAAGTAGAGAGGTCGAAGAGGTGAAGGGACTGCATGGCTGCTTCAACGTTCTCCAGACCCGTGGGCCAGTCGTACGCTCGTTGACTATAGTTCTTGATACCGCAGTGATGACCCTCCATGAGTAGGTGCTCCGAGAGCGACTGGAATCGCGACAAGATGGACCGATTCGTGAAATTTCAATGCTGCTAAGGGATTGAAGTGTCCATCATCGCGATTCAACGTGCACGAAAGATGCTAACGACATTCTAGAGTGACCGCCGCGACCAGTATCAATGGTTTCGAAGACATATTGAAGAGCGGACATATACTTTAAGACGAGTGTTGATTTTGCGAAGATGAAAGAATGAAGAGTGCCAAGGAATGGGCTAAGACACTGAGGCGCTCCCATGATACCTGGTAGTAGACCCTGGGCTCTCATTGGGCTAAGAAAAAGAGAGAGATCCGGAAAGTACGTGAATACAAAAATGATTGGGTGGACCACCACGAAGATAAAACATGCATTGGAGCTTGACAAATCGACTTCAGGTTGACACAAAAAAAGATCTCCCCGACTGGGAGTCGAACCCAGGTCTCCCGCGCTTGTTCCTTCTCAGGATTGACAAGCGGAAATCATGACCGTTAGACCATCGAGGATTAGCTACTGAAATTGTCAGAGCTTTGTATCATGAGGCGGACTTAACCTTCCATACGAGCACTTCATTATGTCGAAACACCTTAGTTGCCCTCATGCTCAACGTCTTATTACTCTCCTTATGTTTGATTTGTCTATGAGACTCTTTAAACTGTTCGCTTCGGTCGCAGCTCAATTTCCTAATAGTATCTGCTATCGTAGTATATGTACTATGAATCCTAATCTGATTCAGATCCTATTCTATTGCGACGCGCGTAAGCGCGGAGCTCTAAAATATATATCCCTCGGAGGACTCATAAGTCTAAGTTATATACGAGAGCGAGAGCGTGAGCGTAACGGTCTGGGAGCGAAAGGCTGGAACACCTAGCCTTCTCTCGGATATAGTAGTGATCCCGATGCTGTCAATACCGACCGTGTGCCCTCTGAGTCTAAGGTAGAATCCAGCAACGGCACTTTCTCATTCACCTTACCCGCTTGGTGTGTCGGTGCTCTCGCGGTTCTTTAATCTTATTTACCCCACGCATAAGCGATGGTTCCTTCGTTGCGTATTGGTGGCTATATTTTGAAGGAAGGGGGACCATGTAATTACCGATGATTTGATTCGAGAGAAAATTCTGGTTTCGTTGGCAAGGGAAGCTCTTTCAACAAGAAGCGGCGAGCGCTACGTAGTTCACTGGCACGTTATAGAACCTGAGATGTGTGGGCCAAGCAAAACAATGCGCCTGAGCTCCAGCGTTGTATTTCTCCGTGAATATCGAAATCGAACGCTAAGCCCCTTTCTATGCCTCCCGAGCAAGATGCCAAGTGGTTCTTATCGTCTATCAATTTCCTCGATTTTGGACTCAAACTGTACCAGATACATAGATGATCCAGAACTATGATACTCTGATCCTGCAGCTTCAGCTTCAGCAACAACTAAGGCCTGGGCTAGATGTCAGGCCAGATACATTACTCATAGATTGACCAATATGTTCGCTATGTTAGTAGAATACACCTAGTGCCTTGGGTTTGCCTTGAAGGTGATTAGCAAAATGGATTCATATTAAATTCAAGGTTCCTTACTTAGTTCATTGATTATGGTGTTGGTGTTTCGCGGTTCGAAGTTGCAACATAGTAGTTAGCGAACACAGGATTATGATGGTAGACGTATCGCGCGATATTCCCGAGTGGCCATAATCCATGTAGATCGTGTCATTGCCGTGATATGAGTACAATTCATTGACTATGGTATTGTGTTCCGGGGTACGATATTGCAACACAGTATTTGGCGGACACTGACAACATCTGCAGATATGGGTCGGGTTTTTCATAGTGTCTTCTTTGAGCTGTTCTGGAAAGCTAGAAGAACTCCAGCCGATCAACAGGGGTGAGATATTGATAAACTGGCTAGACGGTGAGAAGGTCACACTACAAGTAAAAAGGTCCTAGACTGCTTAGGAAGATATATTCTGGAGCCCTCAGCCTGCAGCAATCCGCTAGCAGATCATGGGCATGGCCCGCTCAACTGGCCTCTCGTTGCCTCTTCCTTCTCCATATATAGTGTCCGCACTTGCCCTGACGAGCTTTACTCCTTATTTTAGCCAATCGACAACCCAAATAGCAGCCATGATACGCAGAAATTGACATTCGTTAGATCCTCAACTAATGTCACACCTCAGAGAACCGAACTTAGATTCGTGCTAGTAAGTTTTGGTAGAGCTGGGACAATCCCAGCCTCTTCGCTTCGGCCATTCAGCAACCAAGGCGCCACAGTACACAGATCAGGGTGCTCAGTGGATCCTAAACTGCAACAAGACATCCCCGCGCGCTACCAGTCTCACTTTCATGGAACTGTACTCATATTGAGGCGACCACATGATTTTCATGAATTACCGCCACCTTAACAGATGGGCAACCTGCGGACCAGCAGACCAGGGAAACAGGGCTTCTAATCAATTGCGAGTGAAGATATCAATACTCCTCCAACCATTCGTATCCCATCTCGCTGCTGAAACTACCCCCGCCGTCTCATAATATCATTCATGTGGATACTTGCGTCGAGGTCTTCCAGGTTCCCTTGATTTCACTGCGATGCCGCTAACATAACCAAAAAGCGAACATAAGCGATGCGGGCCTCCCCGACCAAGCCTCACTGGACAGAATCAACAGTCTAATCGCCTGCAAAATCGGCGAGTACATTGACCTTCCTCAGCTGGTTGTCGTGGGCGACCAGTCTAGCTGCAAAAGCTCGGTTTTCAGCGCCATTCAGAAGTGGTTCAACCTCAGGAAATGGCCACAAGATTGACTATACACTTATCGATTTGATCATAAGTCAATGGGATTCATCAAACTGCGTGGACAACCATTCTCTGTAGCGCCCAGTTGGAATGAGTACAGTTCAAGAATGGCCAGGCAGGCGTGTGAAAGTATCGCCATCGATGTGCCACTATTCAAAGAGCTCTTTTGATGTGCCCCGTCTGCCATTATCTCGCGACAGTGGGCTATGCAAACTCTTCGCAACCCAGCTTATCTTTCACCACGACGGGCGGCAATAATAGATCAGAGGATCGCCCATCGTAGGTGAATGGCTGTAAGCCTGTCGCCCGAATGAACCAATGTCCTGATGTCCTGAGTCTTTAGAGACACCAGTTCCGCGTCCACGGAACTGTACTCCTATTGAGACGATGAAAAGATCTACATGGATTATAGCCACTCGAAAATACCGCCAGCAAGTTGGAATATTAGGATACTGATACCATACGACAAGAACTTATCATAGCACTGCATATCTGGATTATTTTCGACGGAAAGAAGGGATGGTGCGGGTATTGTGGGAATTTCGAAATACTCCAAATCTTATAATACAATCCACTGGAAGAGGTTTTCCCGGCTTAGAACTGTCCAACTGCCTCATTGGCTCTATCGCTAGTGAGAAACATCCAACTATTCAACTCATGACGAGAGTCTCGTCTGGCGTGTTGTACATAGTCATCTCGGTGCCATCCTCGCTAGGTCCGTGGCCAAGTTGGGCGGCCGCATGGTAGGCAATTAAATGTTAGTGGTTTAGATCTCATGAGGCTCGAGAAGTCCAATACTGCATTAGGCTATCTTGACTACACTTCTCAGTGTATATCGAGTTCTTAGCCTAGGCTACTTAGGTAAATATCACTCCTGAGTACACCTCTTCCATGAGACAGTCCTCGAGCAAGCTTGAGAAGTACTGTCTTAGAGTAATAATCCTCCTCTATGACACACCTTTTACATGATATAACCACGGGCGAGCGAGGCGAATCGCTAATCCTTGATTAGCACTAAGTATTCAACACACGGCGAGAGACTCAGGCCCACTGAATCCTTAAAAGAGTTAACTATAAGGAGAATAGATAACGCATACTTACACGGGCTAAAGATTTGTGCTAAAAAAGGTACGCGGATTTTCTTGCAGCCGATTTCCCACAAAAGATCTCTCTGTTGCTCTTCTACTCTCAACCTTCCTGTATATATGGTTATCACCACGGTCTGAACATCAGCTGATGCGAACTGCTCATTCTCGGCGTCTCGGGAAGAGCTCCCGCCCTGGGGCACAAGGCAGCAAGTCACACATCAACTCCAGCAACCACCCGCCGTCGACAACCATCACCTCCCGTAATATCCCTTTTAGGCTATCTTTTCCCCGGTAACCAAAATCTCGGATCAGATAAAGCAGTTTAGAAAGGCCAAGAGGACTGTACCGGCCCGGAAAGTCAGGAATTTGTACCCCGTTGATAATGAGTCATACGTTAATAAGATCAGTACTAACACTCTATGACGAAAGTCTAGAGTACCTAAATAAACAGGGGAGGATTATATATATATAATATGGAAACCATAAATGAATACAACAATTGTACCGGTGCAAGAAAAGAATCAGATATTTCTTGATACCTTAGTTCCTATCCAGGTCCTCCTCTGTAGTCTAGTTAATCCTGACTAGAGAAATAGACTTTACTTTTAACTATATAGCTGCTTTACTTATATTTAGGATCAAGAGTCTTGCAGTAATTATAATATGGTAAAAAGAATTCTGTAGATGCCAGATTATATTCAGTTACAAAGCTTTTGAACTTGTCTGAGTCCAATAAAATAATATTAGATTCGGCATCAGCAGCATCCGTAATATATGCTATACTTTAAAATACCTTAAGAAGACTGAGAACTAAGGGGGCGAGAGATCGTATTTTGGGTTGAAGATCTGGGGACTTGAAAACAATAAGAAAGAAAGAGAGCAGAGTTACATCAGGATCCTGATCAGCAAGCATGCGATGAAAGAAGTCATGATGATCAGGACTCAGATGGAGATGAGAGACTATTGGTGGATTCATGACCTCGCCCAACCCAGAAGGCGTGAAGAACAAGCCCGATGAGTGTGACTCTCGGGCAGACGACACCGACTGCGAAGAAGGTGAATTCGATGAGGAAGTTGAGGAGCCATTAAATGAGCTTCCTTGCCCCTAGCCTACGACTTCAGTGAATGAGATATTGGGCCTCGGCGACGAAAATGTTCAGGCATATCACGCGGACTCCAGAGAAAGGCTCCAGGACATCCCACTGGCTATGGTTAATGCTACTAGATATGTAGATCGGCATAAACTTGTACTTTCGCCATTCAGCTGGGTCTTATATTGGCAATTGACCAAACTCCTGCCGGACAACCCGCGGGACCACTGAGAACGATGCAAGAGAGACAAAGTGCAGAAGCGAGATCGACGGAAAGAGAATCGCAAGTGCGCGAGAAAAGAGACAAGAAACGAAATGATTGCTGACACTGTGGAAGCACCGAGGAAGTAGGATGGAGTACAAACTATCAGCAACATACTTACAGGTCATGTAAACAAAGGGCAATTGAATGTAGATATCTACCATTTCTCCGAGGTCGGGTTGCAGACATGGAATTCCCCTGCGAACGCTGTGGAACCCTGAAGACGACGTCTTTGTGGAATATTACCAAAGGAGATAATGGTTTATACCGGCTCTTTTGTAAGCCATGCCATGTTGCAGGACGTTGGAACGGCTGGGTTCCGCCAAGTGCTGGAGATAAAGATCATGGATGGTGCATTGACCTTCTGGGAGCAATGATGGAGATACGCGGACAAAGGTCAGGACCTGATTTTAAACCGCATGTGGGAGTCGAAATTATTGCTTCTCTGAAACGGCAGGGGATTAATAACTCCCGCTCCCGAACCGATTCGGCTTTTCGACTAAAGATCGGGAAATTGCAATTCAAATGGTAAATCTCCTATATTCTTCGTAGTTTCTGAAGGCTCAGTGCTGCTTACCAATACTCTTATAGTGCTGAAACCAAAACTGGTTTTCTGGCTAGATGATATTAAATATCAGTCAATCCGAATCCAAAGCACAGAAAGTCCAACGAACATGATTGTCAAGTGGGTGCACGGTCACCTCCCATGGATCTGCGGAGCTTTCACATGAGTCCGGTACACAACAGTCTCTACTCTAATATCTGCATAGCAAACTATACCGAATCCACCCTGGAACGCGACGGCGTCAACATCCCCGTGCATATAATGAGTATTTACTCCCAGGTAGAGGCAATCAGAGCGGCTTACTCTACTGAATTCAAGGAGGGTTATACCAGCGTCTACCGCATTAAATAGTTTCCAGCTTCCCCATTCAAGCGATTAGTAGAGTTCTTCTGTACCGGCGACTACAGCTTGTATGACCATAATGCAAAACCTGAAACAGGTCCTCAAGACGGAAGAGCCGCGTTATCTAACATCTCCTACCCCCACCTCAGATCTGGAAGCAAAGCATGACCAACAGCACTCAGGCCACTGGTTGGACTGAGGGGTGGGGGCCGGTCGCCACATCATCGCGCGGGTTTCCACTCCGTGGAATCTAGTCTGGATCGTGGCATCCCGCTAGTATGGAACTTGAAAGTCGGCTAAAACAGAAAGGTCGGACGAGAACACAGGGCGAGACAACATAAGAGATAAAGCGTCAACGAAGTTTGCCATTTGAGGATATGTATAAGAGATTTCCACCATGGGAAAGAAGCAGACACTCGAACTGATGTCTACTGAGGATTAGGTTACCTGTATTCGCATTTCCACTCCATTACATTACATGTATTTCACAGGGAGCCTGTGACCACTAGTCAGTTAGGGTAAGGTGGGTTTGTCAACTTACAAGTCAGCTGGGTTAGTAAGGCTGTTATCGCATTCGACTTGCAACGCCATTGGTCAAATTTGCCCCTCCCACTGATTAGATTAGATTTTTCTTTACGCAGTGCAAGTGAACCTGTTTTTTTTTTTTTTTCTGAGCCCAGAGTCCAGAACCCACGCTGCTATAAAACCCATCCAGCTCCGGCGCTGCTTGGATTTTCTTCCCTTTTCTTCTTTGCGCCCTTGTTGATTCAAGCAGTGAGCGAGTTTGGAGCTTTGCGCTCACATTTGCTGGCGAAAAGCTCTTGCTTTTTTCGTATCTGTTCTCATCCAATCCTTAATCTTAATAGTTCTTCGTCCTTCCATTTTCCCATCGCGTCGCGCTATCACCATGGCGAATTATTACGAGAGTGAGAAGACTTCAGCAATGGCCGAGGTCCAACCTCAGCCAACAACACCGGGCGAGAAGAATGAGCAGCTTCACTCGGTGGCCGAGTCACCGGAGCTGGGCTCTCAGGGCCAGGCAGGGGAACAGCAGGAGCCGCAGCAGGGACGATTCCGACAACTTTTCAGTTATATGCGCACTCGCGATTTCTGGTTGCTCATTCTGTTAGGGTGAGACTAATCACGTGAACACATCATCAAACCCGTTTCTAATCAAGTCAATTTTGCAGTCAAGTTATCGCGCTCGCAAATATCAGCTCTTCCACCTTCTCCAGTCTTTTATCCAATGAGGGGACATCCTTGCCTGCGTTCCAAACTTTGTGGAATTACGTGCTTTTGAATTTGGTGTACACAAGCATTACCATTTACAAGTACGGCTTCAAGAAATGGTTTCGCATGCTTTACACCGACTGCTGGAAGTACTTCATCCTATCTTTCCTCGATGTCGAAGGAAATTACTTCATGGTGCTGGCCTACCGTTACACTTCGCTGTTGAGTGCCGAGCTGTTCAGCTTCTGGACCATTGTCGTCATCGTGATCATCTCCTTCATCTTCCTGCGTGTTCGGTACCACTTCACACAATATCTCGGGATTTTCCTAGCCTGCAGCGGTCTCGGTCTTCTCATTGCGTCGGATCATCTCCGTGGGGCTGATTATGCTGCGTCGAATAAAGTCAAAGGAGATCTATTCGCATTGCTTGCGTCTACCATCTACGCCTTCAGCAACCTATTCGAGGAATTTATGGTCAGCAAGCGGCCTATGTATGAGGTCATCGGGCAGATGGGTTTTTGGGGTATGTTGATCAACGGTGTCCAGTGCGCCATCTTTGATCGGAACTCTTTCCATGGTGCCACCTGGAATAGTAAGGTCGGAGGCTATATCGCCGGGTACACTATCGTACTCTTCATCTTCTACACCCTGGCACCCATCCTGTTCCGGATCTCATCGGCGGCTTTCTTCAACATCTCCATGTTGACTATGAACTTCTGGGGCTTGATTATCGGTATCCAGGTCTTCCATTATACTGTCCACTTCCTCTACCCGATTGCCTTCGTTCTGATTGTCATCGGTCTTTTCGTCTACTTCATCAAGGAAAGCAAGCTAGGTGAATCGGCCAAGCCATGGCTTGGCGAGAATCAGGAGCTTGGAGTTGATGGCGTGGGTACCGCTCGTCGTGCGCAGAAAACTGGCCATGCTATCGTCTAAGCCAGTTCTCCATAAGGTCATTTGATGAGTTCTTTTTTCATACTGGGGTTGAAGTAATGTGTGGTGATAAAAGTTGCTTTTATTTTTCTTGTTTTGCTCAAACCATACATGTACTAGAACCAGATAATTTATGCGACGGCCTGCTGAGCAAGGCTAGCAGGATAATGAGAACAATGACTTACTTTTTATATTTGCACTTTCTATTGTCTACTCAGACTATGCTCCCGGGATAAGAGATCTGCAGATTTTGGTCTTTGCCAGTACTAGGTCTGATGTTTGATGTGATGTGTATTGCACGATGATAGAAGGGATAGAAAGACTGGGGATACCTCCAGATCTGTCTAGAGTATGGAATAGACTGGCCCTGCTTGGCTAACAGTAAATCCTTGGGATTTGCGACCACGTGTTAGTAATTCGCAGCCATTCAGAAGCCACAGAGGCATCACGGCCTGGATTTGAGTCTCTCACTATCGAGTCATATTGATGTATAACAGGAGCAAGATGCTTGACCAAGGTGCAGAACGGAAGTCACCCGCTCATTGCTTGAACACACTTCAGCGCAGGATGCAGGGATTGGTGCGATAAGTTAAACGAAACTGCAGCTGCCAGAATGCCTGCCTCGTGCATGAGCAGGAACGAACGGCGATGATCATGACAAAGAACCGGCTATCGTGGCCCAATAGGACTGAGACCTCGACCCCCATCCTCTTTCATCATCCAACGATGTGATGTTTGTTGCCACTCTATACCTGTACAAGAATGTACATACATCTCCGACCTACCGGAGCGTCCCAAAACACAAAGACATGGTAAGTGATACAACAATGGCAATGTAGAAATCCGTCAAGCCGCTGCACCCGACCTTTCTTTTTTTGACAAACTGAGGTGGATCGAATCAGCCCACCGTGTGCTAGGCAAAGCTGACAAGTCGATTGAGCCAGCACCCATAACCAGAAAAAAAAAGGTAAGGAAGGAAAAAAAAGAATAGAGAAGGAGAAGAAAAGAATAGGGAAAGAAAGAAAAAAAAAAAAAAGCCGTATGCAGCATACATCATATATCATGTGAGCAGGACCCCATTCCCAAATGAGTTGTTAGGTCAGCCTCCACCGGAAAGGAAGCCGGTACGTACTTTTGTTAAGAAATCAGATTTGACCAAGTCTCTCTTCCCCAGTAGCTGAAGGTGGGGGGAAAAAAGACTGGTATGCAGATTCACCCTCGAATCATCGTTCAGTCCCACTTTTCGAAGATTGGAGAAACAAAATTTGGTCGGAAGGTTATACTGATCTCCAGGAAATCAAGTTCTCAATTGCTTGGCTGCAAATCCTTGTTAGGTTGTGCCTGACCCAAATGGAACTGCAATTGTCTCATCTATACATACGGTTCTCTGGCTTACAGATCCGAAATACTCCTA